>NC_073309.1:36418587-36626087 GCF_027595985.1 Sorex araneus
TTCTCAGTACATTAGAGCATTACTGACTTTGGAGAGCCCCCATCTGAGCGGGCTCTGTGGAGAAGCTCTCTGTGTGACCAGAAGAGGAGGCTTGGGGCAGAGAGGAGCCCCTGAGTATGCTAATCATGCCTCTCACAGGCTCCCCAGGAGAACCACTTGCTCTTTGTTTTTTTTTTTTAAATTTCCCCTCTGCTTCTCTTCTTAACACACAGATATATTTTGTCCTCAAAGCCACAGAGTTGCTGTTCATGCTAAAAGAGTATCATGAATATTCTGAATGAAAACAGCACACTGGGATGGAACATTCCCACCAAGGACCGGCTCCTTGTGGACAGCCCCTCATTCACATGTGAGCTGTAACTCTGCTTTCTCACAATGCTCTCCTCCACAGCGCACCCCAGCCCCTCGTTTTAAACTCCCTGGAAACTGATTATTGATGACATAACATAGACACAGCGTTGGGATTCCAGTGCTGCTGGCATGCAGAGCCCCAGATTGCCATCGGCAAGAGACAATAGTGCTCCAGAGCATGCACGTGTGTGTGCACACACACGTGTGTGTGTTTTGTGTGTGTGTGTGTATGCACGCGTGCCTGGCCCGGGTGTGCACATCTGGGAAGACAGGTGCTATTGTGACAAAGTGAAGAAGTCTCACCACACACGTCATGCTCGTGTTATTAAAGGTGCGTTAATCTCCAAAGAGAGACACACATGGGATAAACCAAAATATGGCCCGAAGTGCTGAAGGCAAGCCAGAGGACTTGAAAATCATCCGAAGACAGAAATATAGAGGCAGCAAACATTTCGAGAGAAGGAGACTTGCCAGCGGGATTGATTTGAATACTCTGCCTGGAGATTTATTTTCCCTTATCGTCATAAAAGGCGAGTACCCCCCCCCCACACCTCACGGTGAAGGAGAGGGGATGAAAGGCGCTCTGCCGTGTGGCAGTGGCTATGTCTTAGTAGAGGCTAAAAATGGATGAGAAGTATCGGAGAAATGAACTTCTGCGGTTTTCAAAAAACGGTTCAGAATAGATGAGCCAACTCCTTTACATGTTCAAAAGAAAGAGGGAACAATTTTGTGAAATGCTAAGGCAGTGCAAAGTGAATGTTAAATAGTTTTTATCCACCAAAAAAAAAATAGACTTATTCAAATGCATGTCTTGCTTGTCTTTAACTAAAGTGAAATTTCTTAAATCCAGCTGTAGTCTTATGGGTGGCGGGGGTGCGAGGGGGGACAGCGGAAGCATAGAGCATCTTCCCTGAACCGAACAGCGTGTCATTTTAAAAGCATAGGCACCCGCTATTGATTTTTTTTAAATACAAATTTGGCAGATTTCACATGATCCATTACATTTCTCAGGACGGTTAAGATGCAGCTTGCATGATTTATTCAGAATAAGGTCCATTTTTAGCTATATTTAAGTCTCCTATTTGTTATTTAACATGTGTTTAATGTTTTCTGTCCCTGCTGTGCACAGCTGCAAGCTGCTATTTTTTGGCAATTTTTGTGACTGGGAAGTGATTTGTGTCTTTGCATCTCACCTTTCTATTCTATGGCCTGCTGTTTTGATTTTTTCCCAAACTTGGAGAAATAAGTTACTCTATGTCGTGACCTCTGTTTCACTTTGCTGGGCAAACATGAAGGCTTAAAGGATACAACCAACCATGACAAACCTCTTATAGGGTGTTTAGAAAGACACGAAGGGCAGCCGGGGTGAACTGAAACTTCAGGAGTTTCTAGCGAAGCACAAAGTTCTGCAGGTCCAGCTTCCTCAAAAGGGACTGAGGCCACGACCGGGGGAAGTGTCAGCTGTCACTTTACTTTCACAGGATGCTGACTTGATCGTGGATAGGGAACCGGGTCTCAGCAAAGGCTGAGTGACAGTCTAACGAGGAAAGACAATGAAGACAACCTCGGCACAGACCAGCTGGATCAGAAAACGCTCTCGGCTGAGGGGCGGCGAGAGCTGGCCTCAACCAACACCACAACTGCCTCACTGTGAGTCCTTTCCCTTGAGAGCAGTATATGGGGCCCAACCCAGTCACATCCATGGCCATTTCTACCATGGCCAGTTCTACTGCACTTGTGTCCCCCAACGCTTGTCCGGATGCACACAGGAGCTGGTGACGTGCAGAGGATGGGGCAGGACAGCTCAGGCTGGGCCGAGAAGAGCCATTGGGAAGAGTCTGGAGCTGCTGATCTGATTCCGGCCAAACCAGAGGTGGCATCGTAGGGCTCAGTGATTTATTTTTCCAAGGTCTAAGAGATTTGGCTTAATATTGCTTGATATATGCCCACCTTTCCTTTCTGGGGTCTGCCATCGAAAGTCATGTTGCCACGGTTTAATCCTGGCTCCTACTTATCTAAAACACGCTCTGCGACTGTGCTGTGAAAATTGAATCTTTTCCTCACAATCTTACTGACATGAAAAATATATAATACAGTAAATGATTAATGCAGTTATAAACTATACCTGAGATAAGATTTAAGTATTCATATTTCTATCATGTTAATACAACACGATAAACCCATGAAGCAAACTTGACCGGGACATTTGTTATTCTGTCCAATGTTCAATTATTCTTTGTCCAAATACAATTTAGGGGCTTGCTGTAATGCAGTCACTTGGTGCAACCCATTATGTGCTCCGAGGAGATAATAAGCCGCCTCAGTGGTCAGCCTTGAAGACCCACGACGCCACAAACCCCACCAGACAGACAGGGGGTATGTGTGGGTGGAGGCAGCTGGCCCCTAGCATAGCCCTCCAAAAAGTCTCATTTGCACCAGAATGCCAAGCTCCTTCCTGTTACCCTTTCTCCCTTTTATAAGAAAGTCTTCCCTTAAAGGGAAACTTACTTGCCATCATCAAAAAAGCAGATTAGCAATAAGAGTAATGGCATCCCAGCAGCCTTCCCCTATCACTGAGTGCCTTTTTATCTGTGACTCTGGAGAAGCCATTTCTTTGTTGGCTCTAAATGGCCCCCATCCCTCCTTTGTGCAAATTGCTCACACACGCCACGGTGCCATTTACCACCCACCTCATTATTTTTATACTTCCGATGATGTCAATTTTGATTTTCAAATGCCAGCCATTTATAGCTCACTGTAACACACACACACATATACACACACACATGCACACACACACACACACACACACACACGTATTCATGCACACACGATTAAGTGATTCAAGATCTATGCCATTAATCCGGCTTTAAGGGCATCTTATCAAATTGAGAAAAGCCAGAGTAGCCTCGTGGCCATGCACCTAGTTCTGGTTGCCTATTTTATTAGCAACCAGATTATCTGGCTTATATTTTATTAGCCCTGGTATTTTAACAGGTCATTTTACACCAATGAGCTTGGTTTAGTGCCCACAAAAATAGGATCATGATTCCTACCTCTCAGAGTTTGTCTGTAACCCAACTAGAACATAGTACATATTAAATTCTCAAACACATTCACAATCACTGCCAATGTTACACTTGACTCCTTGGGACAATGAAAGAGCCAACAACAACAACAACAAAATGTGCCTCTCGGGCCCCTGTGATTCAACAGTGGCAGTGAGTGACAGTCTGCAGGGGCTCACCAGCACCCGCACAGGTAAGGCTCCTATGAGGCTGTCAAAGATATGAAGGGTACAATGGTGTGCACAGACGCCACAAGTGGGTCCTATGATCTACTTTTGATTATGACCTGATAAGATAAAGTTGTGGTGACCGAGCTTATCTGAGTCAAAACCTCGAAGGAACAGAAAGAAAGGAAGATGGAGAGTAGAGCATCAGTACCATCATTGGGATCTCTTGGGGTTCCCTGAGACTGCCAAGAGCCCGGCCCTCTGGAGAGGAAGAACGGGAATTTACCCTTCCTATTTGCATTACTCAAATTATAATGAGATGGCGGCAGCCCTGTAATTGTCTGGGGCAATTAGGTGAGATAGGTCAGTGGACTGTTTCCTGGTGGCCTGAGAGAAACAAGAAGACAGCCAGATTCTTCTTAGCATTGCAATGGAAGTCGGGTGAGTTATTTGCTAAGCTGAACCAACCTTTTAAGTCAGCACTAGGATTATCTTCCAGTATGTGTATAAGGACATGATGGCTTCATCCCTTATCTATAGAAATTGACATATTAATACTTACCTTCCAGATTTTAATGAAATCAGTATTTCCACAAATTCCCTTCTGGAACAAACAGTTTTATGCACAGATTCCGGTCCATTAATGATGCTCAATGAATACTCATTTCCTTCAGAATAAATTGTTTTTTCAGCAACTATAGGATCAGAAATTTGTACTTTGGTAATATTATTCTTGGAGTCATCTTTGACTGATTGGTACGAAGGAGGGTGTTTTCAGGTGATACTGAGAGATCTTGGGAGTTGAACCCTTAACTAATTACTTCCCATACCCCCAAGCTGTCAACCCAGGCATCACCCTTGTCCTTTTTTTTTCCTTTCTATTCTCAGAACGGGAAAGGAGTGTATTTTAGTTTTATTTGTATTAGGTTGTTTGTCTAGTCTACAGGACAGATGAACTATGAGACTGCCAGCTCAGGCATCCCTCAAAGACTCACTTATATACCTCCTGATTTAAAAACTTTTTAAATAAGAAAAATATATATGTATACAGTCACACTTAGCAATGCTCAGGGCTCAGTTTTGGCTCTGTGCTCAGGGACTATTCCTGGTGATGTTTAGGGGACCATATGTAGTGCTGGGAATTGAACCCAGGTCAACTCTGTGCAAAAGAATCACCTTGCCTGCTGTACTCTCTCCAGCCCAGGAAAAATATATTTTTAAAATCTTACTTTAAGATATTTAAATTTTGTTTAAAAAAGGGTTTATTTGTAAAAACTGAAATAGTTTTCTCCTAAGAATAGTTTTAAACAGGTGAAAAAAGGTATATAGATCCTGTGAAGGCTGCCATATGCTTGTAACCAGTAAATATTGATTTAATGAATGAGTGAATGAGGATAACATGAAATCTAAATGTCCAGTAAGGAGGTGAGAGAGCCTGAAAGGAGCCTTTTCAAAGACACTCACATTTTCCTCTAGATCCAGCAACTAGCAGAGTGCTGGGCACAGAGAAGATTTTCAGTAAAACGAATCTAGCATGGACAAGTACATTTTGCTGACAGAAAATTGACACAAGTCATGATGCCAGGTTCTTAGTTTCTGAAGTGGCACACTGCCTCCATGATCTCTTTTGCTTCTTCTGACATCTTGTGCTGTGGTGTCAAAAGCCCTTTATGTTCACTTATCTCTGTGACTTTCATTGTATCCATATCCCAGACTCCCCCATCAATGCCAAACATTTGTGTTCCTGCAGTAATTCCATGGATACAAAGCCTATCTGGGAAGATCCCCTTCTATTTTTCATACATTTATTTTATTCATTTATTCCCTTTGGGGGATTTTCCAGCAGAATCAGGGAACCCAGGGGCCACCACCAATTATACTTGGCCGATCAAATTCTACAGATCCCTGCTAGCAGGTCCCAAGAACACAGAGCTACTCTAGCCTCACCCAAGTAGACGACCACTAGAGCCCAGGTCAGCAGTGCTCAAGGACCACCAGGCCACACCTAGCAAGCTTCCAGGGCTACCTGAAGCTAAGTGCCATGTGGTGCTGGGGTTTGAACTTGAGGCCCCACCTGTGTAAAGCCAGTGTCCCTGACAGCTTAGCTATCTCTCCAGCCCCTTCTCCATTTTCACGGAAAATCACCAGTCCTATATTTAGGGTGCCACAACCAGCAGAATATTTTAACAAATAACAGAATCGAGAATGTACTCTGACCCATTTTCACTTGCTCAGGACTGTCATAGTTCAGCACAGAAAATCCCATTCCTCAGGAAACCCTGCTGTCCTGGTCAAATCCAACCCAGTGATATCACTTCCAACAGTTTGCTGCAAGAACAATAATGATCAATATTTTGTCAAGATTTAACCACTGATCCATTGCCGAAGCATTAGTTATAACACAAAAAAACATTACAAATGCATTAAATATCCAATAAAAAGGAACCGGTTAAGAACTATGAGATTTTGGCATACAGTGGGCTATATGTTTCAGTCATGACAAAAATATGTTAGAAAAATAGCTGGGGAAATGAGGAAAATAAAAAGAAAGAGGCACTGGGGCTGGAGCAATAGCATAGCAGGTAGGGCATTTGCCTTACATGCGGCCGACCGGGTTCGATTCCCAGCATCCCATATTTATCTCTGAGCGCCGCCAGGAATAAATCCTGAGTTCAGAGCCAGGAGTAACCCCTGTGCATTGCCGAGTGTGACACAAAAAGAAAAAAAAAAGAGGCACTATGTAAGCACATATAAGTTACATGTAGGTAATACGTTCTGTATAGGTGAAGCCGACATCCGACTTAGGACCCTGGATCCCAGCCAGCTGGTGAGAACTCAGTTTCAGCGATTATTAGCTTTGTCATAGGAGGCAAATCACTATACTACACTAGGTCTTGGTTTTTCCTTCTGTACGTGTGTATAAAAACACCTGACTTCCTGGCAAGTTGTGAAGATTTAATTAGTAGACAGAGCAAAGCGTTTGGAACAAAAGTGCGTCCAGCTCACAGCTAAGCCTCTCTGGCTTTGCTCATTCCATCCTCATAGGTTTTTCATAAGCTGCCTAAAAGACATGCCGTAGGTCCTGGACCAGAAAAGTAGTGACCCAAGATTCAGAGAGAGACCTCCTGACTCTTAACTCTGTGCTGAGAGCATCTGGCCGGTCACTGGTGGGCACTTTGGGGCGTTGTTGTCATTATCTATGCACTAGTAGAGTTAGCTTTCACTGGAAGTGAGTCGGTTCATTGGAAGCTTTAGTCTGGTGAGAAGCATTAGCAGTGAAACAGCATAGAGAATGTTAACTTAAATTTAGTACCAAAGTTGTCAATTAAAATTCATTAGAAAGGTGCTACCATGGCTCAGGATGAAGGCGACATGTTACAGTGGACAAGGAGTACTAAACACCCCACCCCTGGCAGTGCAGCTAGGCGTGGTGGAAAGCAAACCATCTGGAAAAGGGAATTTCAAAGTTAACGGAGATCCAAGCTGACTCTTAGAGAACTCTCTCTCAGGAGTTAAACATGTACCTGCCTAAAATTTTCAATTTATTTTCTTTTTTATATATATTCTTTTCTTTTGGGGTCATACCCGGTGATGCTCAGGGTTACTCCTGACTCATGCACTCAGGAATTACTCCCGGTGGTGCTCAGAACCAGGATTGGCTGAGTGCAAGGCAAACACCCTACCTGCTGTGCTATCACTCCAGCCCCTCCAATTTATTTTCAAGAAAAGGATCTTCAAAGAATTAAGGGCAAAACATAGATTACAAAGTTTAATCACTAATTAATGGTATGGGGGGAATAATTCCATGAGGGCAGAAGGCAGAGAATTGTGATCTATATTTTGAAGAGGCGAAAAACTGTACCCCTAAAGTATATACCATCTTGCAAATCATCTTACCTCAAATAATTAAGTAAATAAATCACATAAGAAACCCTCATGTTCTTTAATTTGCTTCAAACATATGCTGTAAGTGTCTGAAGTACAAGAGTCCCAAAAGTGGATTTTGAAAATGCAGTATTTCCCATAAAGTCAGGTACCACTATTTATGAACTCCAGTACTTGAACATGAAGAAAGCAGAGATTCAAACTTAATCATCCCAATTTTTGGTTTAAAATAATAAGCCTGGGGGCTGGAGCGATAGTACAGTGGGTAGGGCGTTTGCCTTGCATGCGGCTGACCTGGGTTCGATTCCCAGCATCCCATATGGTCCCCCAAGCACCGCCAGGAGTGATTCCTGAGTGTAGAGCCAGGAGTCAGCCCTGAGAATCGCTGGGTGTGACCCAAAAACACAAAATAATAATAATAATAATAATAATAATAATAATAATAATAATAATAATAATAATAATATAATAATAATAATAAGCCAAAGTGAAGTTTAGTACGTGAAAATGTATTGTCACTGTCACTGTCATCCCATTGCTCATCGATTTGCTCAAGTGGGCACCAGTAACATCTCCATTGTGAGAATTGTTATTACTGTTTTTGGCATATCGAATACACCATGGGTAGCTTGCCAGGCTCTGCCATGCAGGCTAGATACTCTTGGTAGCTTGCTGGGTTCTCTGAGAGGGGCGGAGGAATCGAACCCAGGTTGGCTGCGTGCAAGACAAGTGCCCTACCCACTATGCTATCCCTCCAGCCCATGGAATTTTACTAGTTCTTTCATTTTAACTTCTAATTAATCTAGATACTCACATTAATTGAAAGGTATTAATGAATAAAAGGCATTTGACTGTTAGTTTAATATAGTATCACTTTCTCTGTAAACAATGAGATGCTATTGGTATTTCTTATGACTGATAATGTCACTGAGCTTAGGAAAAACAGTGGGCATATAGATATAAAATTGTACACCACATTATATTTTGGACTTACTAATGCATGTACATAATATCTAATATATAGGATTTATAATAAGAAAATTATAATAAATATATATGTGTAGAGGAATCACAGATGTTTTCAAATTTTTCCTTTTCATCTGAATTTTCTACATTATCCTCAATGACAATGCCCTATTTTAGTCATAAGAAAACTCATGCAGAAGAATGCAAAAATTTCTGAAGCCAAACCTCTGCGGTTGAAAGCCGTCCGCTTTCTAGTTTCCATGCTAACCCTACTTGCACACTCACAAAACACTCTCCCTGTTACATGCATGCAGTAATGTTTCATCAGAATTGCATCTGGAGCCCCATCCCCGGCCACGGGGCTGTCAAAGATAAAGATGGGTGCTTCTCAATTCTGGGGGACGGGCTACCTATTGAGCCGTAGGTAGTGCCTGTATTTTGTTACCCGTGGTGACAGCTGCCAATGTGTGAGTGAATGTGAAATGTCAGGTTCTCTGGCACCCTTCCTGGAAGAATCTGTAATTTACTGGCTCCGTCATGTCACTCTCTGAAGTATTGCCTGGGAGACAGGCTATGACCCACCAGGGATCTTGGCAGAGTTTTCTTTGGGGTCCTCTCAAGGCCACTTTCCAGTCAAGGTACTTTTGTGGGGAGCATCCCACCCATTTTCTCCTGCATCAGATTTATCATGGGAAGACAAAAGGGGTCTCTGCCTCCTTCTTGGTGGTTTTGGGGTGTTTTTTTTATTTTTTGAGTTATTTTTTTTTCCTGCTTTCATTCCTTGGTGAAATTCTGTGAAGGCACAAAGTATGTAGTGGGGGGTGTAGTTCACCCCCATCCTATTTTAAACCATGATAAGGAGGCTTCAGGGATCAGGAAGAAAGAGAAGGCTTGGGAGTAGAAGCAGTGAGCTGATTCCAAATGGGTTTTGATATTTGCTGGAGGACTCAAAAGAGGTGGGTGCCAGTTTCATTTTTTTCCTTTTTCTTCTTTTAATACCAGTTCATGCAACTGAGCTAACCTAAGGTAGCTATTGGCTCCCTTTTTTTTTCCCCTGCTGAGCATCGCAGCTCTGGGTTCAGGTTGGACAGTGCTCACTTCCAGTGCTGAACGGGAGGCTTGCAGACCAGGTGGTTCTTCGTCTCCACTGTGTGGGTTCTGGGATCTGAGGAGTCCAGTGCAATGTCACATATATACAAGTAGCCTCCCTCAAGAACAGAGAACCTGAGGGACTGGAGTTATAATACAGTGGGTAGGGTTTTTGCCTTGCATGTGGCCGACCTGGGTTCGATCCCTACCATCCCGTATGGTCCTCCAAGCACTGCCAGAAGTAATTCCTGAGTGCAGAGCCAGGAGTAACCCCTGAGCATTGCTGAGTGTGAAACAAAAAAGAAGAAAAAAAGCAGAACAGAGAACCTGCTCAGACAACAGCAGTCAGAATGATCAGAAAATTAAAAAGGGGGGGGGGGCAGTTCATAGAGCATAAATCTAGAGCCCCAGAATTGGAACCATTGTGGGTGACATGTATCTGTGTAGCCCCTTTCAGTCCTCTCTCTCTCTGATTTTTATTATTTACTTGCATCACAGCTGGTGGAGCTCAGTTGCTTGGGGGCCACTCTCAGTGAGGCTCGGGGAACCATGTGGTGCTGGGGATCTAGCCCAGGGTCCCACATGCAAGGAATATTCTCTAGCCCTTTGACTTCCCAATCCAATAGTGCCATTTTAAGTAATGGACTCAGCCAAAAATGTCCAGGCCACCTCATTATTTAACAGAATCAAAAGTTCAGCCTTATTCGGTCTCGAAAACACCGAATGAAAACTTCAGTGGGACCGTGGGACCTGTTTTCTCGACACTTAGTCAGCATGGTCTGACAAACTCACTCAGAAGGCTAATGGGACAGCAGAAATCACTTGATCCTTCCCTTGGTTCACACACTCCACAGTAGTGAGCAAGTCTGCAGAGACGTCCAGGAGAGCGCTCTGTAGTCTGGCCTTGAGAGAGAATCTCTTCTCCTCTCTGCCCTTCATGCCACCTCTTCGGAATGTCTTCCTAACCAGGATCCAGTCCATGCCACTCCTTGCAGATACTAACTCTCCGGTGGCTAGATAATGAATGTCCAACATTTCACTGTGCTCTTCGAGAACTTTTGGACACTGTCCCCTGCTGACCCCAAGGTGGAGCATCCCTCTATAGACCAGACTCCAAGCCATGACAGGAAATAGCCCCTGAAGGAGCTGTGGCCTGAAGGATCCACCTCGATAAAAGCGCGAAAGAAGCATCTTTCCCTGTAGTTCTTTATCGTGCTTCCTGATCCGCTTCCTTCTGGGCTCAGTAGCCTTCATGTGTGAGGCTCCAGCTCTCCAGGATAGCATCCTCTACAGGTTCCCTAGTCCTCTCTTGCTTAGTTACCGGGGAGCAGTGCACTTCCTAAGGGAAGAGAGCATCCATGACTAATTGTATATCTCATCATGATCTGGCTTGAAAATACTGAAGATTCGGAAAACCTTGGCTGAACTCCCCAACTCAGCCATGATTTGGGTAACATAGACAGCCCAGAGTTATCACTCTCCAGAGCATTGCCCCTTACCCATGGCTGCATTCTGGAAGGAAAGCGAAGCGTGCACGTTCGCTTCCCTTTTCTCACCTTCTCAGCTGGGCCCAGACAGCCTACCAGAAGCCCTCAGACTCGGGAGAAACCGAGCTGCCAGTCTGCGGCTCTGTCAATCACATGCCTCTCACAAAGGCTCAAATTCATTAGGAGGGTAAAAAAGGCTTTCAGAAAATGTTGTCAGAAAGAATCAATCAATTTAAACATTTGAAAGTAAAATGCGCATCCGTCTCCACAGCAAGGTTTTCATAATGCAGGGTGTGCCTCCTGGTTGCCAGCCGGAGGAGCCCGAGACCGTGAGGCTGTCCCGTGAGTGACGCTTTGCTGCTGTGGGTAGGAGGTGGAGGGCTGGCGGGCTGGACCGAGTGAGGAGGGGCGGTGAGCGCCCCAGCTGCTGTGTGTCTCCCGTTCACGGGAAGAAGCAGCATGATGGCCCATTGTCTAAGTTAAGGCACAGGGAAAAGATCATCTGCCTGTTTACTGGCAGGCACTGCATTTCCCCCTATTTATTCTTTAATGGACAAAAGAGGGTCTGAGAGATCGTACCGTGGTTGAGGTGCTTGCCTTGCACACGACCGACCCAGGTTCTATCCCTGGAATCCCATATGGTCCCTGAGCACAGAGTCAGGAGTAAGCCGTGAGCACCTCTGGGTATGGCTCCAAAACAAAAGAAAATGTAAATGTAAAAAAAATTTTAAATGTAGGGGGCTGGAGTGATAGCACAGTGGGTAGGGCGTTTGCCTTGCACGCGGCCGACCCGGGTTCGAATCCCAGCATCCCATATGGTCCCCCGAGCACCGCCAGGAGTAATTCCTGAGTGCATGAGCCAGGAGTGACCCCTGTGCATCGCTGGGTGTGACCCAAAAAAGCAAAAAAAAAAAAAAAAAAAAAAATTTTAAATGTAAAGAATTAAAAAAAATGCATGTAGTAGAAGACTAATATCCATGGTGAGGGAAACACAGGGGCTCGGAGGACTGATCAGTGGTTGGAATTAACCATAAGTGTGTGGGGGCCTGAGGGTAGGTAAGATAGAGAAGAGACCAATGTGAGAATAATAGCTGGGAATGATCACGCTGGAAAAGATCTGAATGTTAAAACTAGGTAAAGGAATATTCTTAATAACCTTTCAGTATCAATATTGCAAACCACAATGCCCAAAAGAAGAGAGAGAGAAAGAGAAAGAGAGAGAGAGAGAGAGAGAGAGAGAGAGAGAGAGAGAGAGAAGAAAAGCACCTGTCATAGATGCAGGCAAGGGGTGGGATTGGGATGATGGAAGGGAACCTGGGGACACCAGTGCTGGGAAACGTACATTGGTGGACGGATGGGTGTTGGAGTATTGTATGACTAAAATACAATCATAATCATCATGAACAGCTTTGTATTGGTCTATCTCACAGTGATTCAATTTAAAAAGTTAAAATATATATATATAATTTTTTAAAGGAAGAATAGGAATAATGAGTGGATAGTGGAAGGGAAGGCAAGAAAGCAGAGTGGACAGGAAGACAGGGCTTTCCTTGTTGGCGTTTTCATGCCGTTGTGGGCCTTCTGGGTACTAGAAGTCATTTGATCTTTAGAGGTAAGTCCAGGCCACTCACTTACTCTTACCATTTTTGCTCTCAGAACTGTGGTATAACTTATAGCTAGACTAAAGACATCCTTTGAACTCCCTCTGCCTCTGACTTGGCACATTTTTCAGGTACATGCAAAAAAGAAAGACATGAAAACGAAAGTGGAAGCAGCTTCTTTAGTACGAGTTGTCTTTTCAGATAGAATGGGGTGTAGTGGTGCGTCTTCACATCAAACGTAAGAGCTGGGAAGTGTGGAGGGCGCCAGGGAGAGAGCGACAGGCTGTGGTGGCTCTGACTGACTTGGCAGTGAAGAATCTCTTGAATGGCTCTTCGGCAGAAGTTGGTTAATAAATCTCAGACTAAATTGCAGTTTGAAGTAAAAGAATAATGTCTTGAAACTTCAGAATAAAACCCAACCAATGAAGTGAAAAAAATATCGAGTGGTTTCTTCTTATATTAGTCTTTGGGGAACTCAAATATTTTTATTTGAGCAAATCAGACGGTTGCCTGCATGAGGAGATTTGAAGGGCTACAGAGATTCTGCTGCCCTCAGTGGACTTCCTGAAACTCTTTGCACCAGTCAGAAAGGGGACAGTGGAAAGGATCTGGATCTCGGAGGTGTTTTTGGGTTGTTTTGCTTTGTTTTATAGGGGAGCACCGTTAATGTTCAGAGGAAGCCTGCCTCTGTGCCCAGAAGTAAGCACTGGCAGTATTTGTGGAAGCATATGTGGTGCTCGGGGGTTGAACTGGGGTCAGTAGGATGCAAGAAAAGCACCTCAACCCTGTACTGTCTCTTCAGTCCCAGTCTCAGAGTTTTATTTTGTCCACATACAGCAAAAATAGCCCACATGTCTTCCTTAAAAGAAAACTTAAATATTCATGAGCTTCTAAAATCAAGAAAGACTTCTAGAGGAGAGTATTACACACTAAATTGGAAGGGAATAAGGAGGCAGTGACATTCAAGGTTCAAGGAGTGTGAACTGGGACAATTGGGAATGATCTGCCTTCTCCTTTTTTTTTTGAATTTTGAAATTGCCTTATATACATAGCTTATCATGAGACAATCCAGTATGCTCCCAGGATAGTCCTTCTAGAGGGTTAAAATACAAGAAAATGGTCAACAGAGCAAAGTGAAGGCATGGATACAACCGTTCTCCTATCAGGCAGCCATCCTGAAAATGCGCTCAAAGGATTCCAAGGCTGCTGGAACCTCTCTTATTCTCCTGAGGATATGACAATGTCTGGTTTCTTTGGGTCAGGGTGATGGTGATAGTAAATACCTGTGATACTTAAATTTAAACTTACATGAGTTCCAGTTATTCGATTATTCATTCATTTAATAAATGACCGTAAAAGTGAGGAAAACCATTGGTGACTGTCTTCTACATCAATACACATGAAAAGATACACAGGTTACATTTGTTATATGATTCGTCTTTGCGCATTCTGGCTGGATCATGTCATTTTTAAATACTTAAAATTATATAAACATTCTTTAATTCAATGTAGGCAGAAGAATTGCTGCAAATTAGTCCTATTGCAAACCACAACACTCAATTGGAGAGAGAGATCAAAAGGGAATACCCTGCCACAGAGGCAGGGTGGGGTGGGGGGGGGGGAGATGGGATTGGGAGGTGGGAGGGATGCTGCGTTTATTGGTGGTAGAGAATAGGCACTGGTGGAGAGATGGGATTGCGAACATTGTATGAGGGAAAAACAAGCTCAAAAATGTGTAAATCTGTATCTGTACCCTCATGGTGACTCACTAATTAAAGAATTAAAAAATAAAAAAAAATTAGTGAGCTACTTAGTTTTATCATGTCTAATGATGGAGAACTCACTACTTGCAGAAATTGCATGCTGCAAGTTAGCCAGCTAATTATTCCATTTTTTTAGACAAAATAAGAACTTTTTGTCCATATTCAGAAAATATTTACTGAACTCTTTTAACATTTCGGGTTCTGGACATAGCTATTCCTCTACACATATTATCTCTTTCAGTTTTATCTCTCTGTGAGGCCAGAGAGATAGCGCAATGGGTTGCAGTGCTTTGCGTTTGGGAGGCCCAGGTTTGAACATCACATGTTTCCCTGAGCACCAGCAAGCAGAGATCCCCCTTTACAAAACCACAATATGGGTCAAATAAAGCAAATAATAATAAAGAAAAAAATCATCCTGTGAGACAGGGATTATTTACAGAGGAAGGAGCTGAGATTCAAAGAGACAATTTGTTAAAGATCACAGTCAGTGTTCAGGTTGGAATTTGACCTGAGGTCAACCAAATGCTTACTGGACTTTAGCTTCTACTCATTTATCTAGCCTCCTCACAGGGCAGAGTGACTTGCTCTCCTGATGAGAAGTCTGCATGCTTTCTCTTCTCAAGATAAATAGAAACAGGGCTAAAGAGATAGAACAGCTAGTAAGGTACTTGCTTGGCACACAGCTGACCTGGGTTCAATCTCCAGTGTATGCCCCTGTGTATGTGCCAGTAGTATGTCCTGAGCAAAGAGCCAGAAATAAGCCCTGAGCACAGCTGACATGATTCAAAGAGAAAGAGAGAGAGAGAGAGAGAGAGAGAGAGAGAGAGAGAGAGAGAGAGAGAGAGAGAAACAGACTCGGTACAGATAGGTGGATAATACTTATTCATGTATTCCTTCCTTTATTTGTTCATTCATTATGAAAATGTGTTCAAGTGGTTATGGAAGACAAAAAGTTCTTGGATCTGGAGCTAAGAAATCCAGTGGCGTAATTAATTTCAGCGTGAATTTCTGATGATCAGGAAACTGGTGGTCTCTGTTGAAAAGACTGAGAAGTGCATTGGTGTCCAAATACAGGGAGAGCTGGATGTCCAGATGAAGCAGAGACAGCAAATCCACCTTCTCCAGTTTTAGTCTCTCCAAATCCTCAGGACCCTGGTGATGGTAATGCACAGCAAGGAGGAAGGGCAATCTTCATGTATGTCATGCCAGGCCCCATTCTTCTTAACACACCCTCAGGGTCATATGTACAAACAACATTTGCTGACTCTCTGGCCAGCCCTTATCCCAGCCAGCACATAAAATTAACCATCACTTCATAGAAACTCATCAGAAGAGTTTTCACTCCATCTTACTGGTCCCTCACTTCTAACCTTTCCAATAACCTCATCTTTTCCAGACTAAGGAGCTCATTCAGAAGTCCCAGAAACCTTTTACTTAAGCCCAGTAGAAATGCCCCATCGCCCTCTGTGAATCACTCTGAGCCTTCCCAAGGGCCAAAGGTGCCATTCTGAAACAGCTGCCTCTTCCCACCAGGGTCAGGTCATGACCTTTGACACATACAGTTATTCAAGCAAAGACCTTCCTGTGCTGCTGCTCTCTGGCCAACTGGTCCCTGAGGTTCTGAGGAAAATCTTTATCTATCTTGCATCGCAGCATCAAGCACAACTTGCATATACCAGTGAAGTTCAACAACTCATTACCGAGTGGATGAATACACAAAGCACACAATTAGAGGTAAAAATTGTAAGCTGTAGCAAAAGGAAATCATTAATAGAACTAAGTTTCTCAGAGGGAGAAAAAAAGCAAAAGGATTGATGGGGGCTGGAGCAATAGCACAGCGGTAAGGCATTTGCCTTTCATGTGGCCAACCTGGGTTTGATTCCCAGCATCCCATATGGTCCCTTGAGCACTGCCAGGAGTAATTCCTGAGTGTAGAGCCAGGAGTAACCCCTGTGCATTGCCGGGTGTCACAAAAAAGAAAAGAAAAAAAGCAAAAGGATTGAGAATGCAACTGATGACCAACAAAAGAGATAACATAGTGATATATATATACATATATACATATATATATATTGCTTTTTGGGTCACACCTGGTGATGTACAGGGGTTACTCCTGGCTCATGTACTCATGAATTACTCCTGGTGGTGCTGGGGGGGGGACCATATGGGATGCTGGAAATCAAACCCAGGTTGGTCATGTGCAAGGCTAATGCCCTTACCCGCTGTGCTATCACTCCAACCCCCCTAATGATATTCTTGGTTTCTAGCATTTGGGAACAAAATTTTAGGTCGTATCAGACAAGGAGTATATGGGAGGCCCAAAGCAAAGCATTTTAATATCTTTGATCTTGCAATAAGAATCCAGTGCCAGAATTAAAAATAATTGAAGGTTTAAATTTCCAGTTCTTTTTAAAAGCAGATGCAAAATTTTAAATATGCTTTTTAACACATATAAAAAGGGTCAAGTCTTTCTTCCTGACAATAATTGTCAAGAACTGAGTAGGTTACTGTATTAGAAGGGGTTCCCCTCTTTAGTTCACAGTACTTTCCATTCTTTCTATCTGTCCCAGGAGGTGTCTGTCTTTATGGCTCCACTCTGTGGTCCAAAAGCACCATTTTACATGAGCAACAAGAAATGTATTCAATTGGTTCCAATACTTGCAGGAAATGTTCAGGTTTGAAATTTCTCCATTTCCTGTCTTGTCTGTAGTGTACCAGGAGACAGTAATGCAGAACTTAGCAATTTCTTGCCAAACAATGCTCAGTGCCCTTCTGTCACTCTACTCTTTGGAGTGTTCATTGTTTTTTAAGAGAAAGAGTTGATTTTATTTCTTTTCCTTACTTTATTTCTTTAACTGAATATTTTCAAGCAAACCATTGCATGGAAAGCCAAGTTTGTTTTTTTGTTTTGTTTTGTTTTTTGCTTTTTGGGTCACTCCTGGCTCTGCACTCAGGAATTACCCCTGGCAGAGCTCATGGGACCATATGGGATGCTGGGAATCGAACCCCGCTCGGCCCTGTGCAAGGCAAGCGCCCGACCCTCTGTGCTATCACTCCAGCCCCAGAAAGCCAAGTTTTGTTTTGAGGATTGTTGAGACTTTCCCAAAACATGGCCCTGTATAAAGACAACTACAACAAAAAGCATCACAGCTTTTCACTCTCTCTGGAGCTCAGGCCTGGTCTCACTGACTATACACACATATAAAATGAGGCTGAGTTTCCTAGATCCTACCCCAGTGCCTCACCACCAAGCACTGTGAGGAGCCACATGAACAAGTTTTCCCGGGACCCAGAACAGCTCGCTGAAGTGTGAGACTGTACCTCCCTGGCAGGTCTTGCCAGAGAAGTGCCAAGGATTGATTAGGAGGCAGAGGAATCCATTCCATGTCTGAAGACGGGGAAACCTTCTCACGGCTCAGTTCTAAAGAAAGGCTAGAGCTCTTTGGGCTCTGTCCATCGTCTGCATTAGTGGACACTAGACCTCATGACCAAGCCCACCAGTGTTTCACTTGATGCAGCTGAACTGCTTGCAGGATGATTTCTTTGAGCTTCTTTCCCTCCTTCACTGAGCAGAGGGGGTAAGTCAGGGAAAGCTTTTATGTGGCTGCTGCGTTTCCAAATGTTCCTCTGTGATTGACAGCTCTGCATTCAGCTTCCCATTATGGCACCTGCAGATAATGAGATATCTTGAAACCGGAATTTCCAGCGCCTGAGCCTGCCAGGAATATTATCATCAGTGTTCTAGCAAGCCATTCCTGCTGCACACATGACCTCTACAAATTTGAAATGTCAAAACACAGCCAGGAGCTGAAACCAAGGCCACTCCAGTCCAAGTGGCTATTGGTTCCTGAATGTGCAGGAAGGAGTCCTTTATCTTGGGAGAATTATGGATTACCAGAAAATAGTGATCTTTTCATTAACCTATATGTATTTAGAATGTAGATAATGTCCGTCTTTTATCATTCTCGTAGCCTGTGTGTTGGGAGACAAGAGAAAGGAAATCTCAGCATTTTCCTGGTGAATCTGGGCTGATTCAGGCCACCAAATCTCTTTGTCCTCGGTGGCAATATGGAACCTTAGTTTTACAGATACTACAACCACTTTGATCTGTTATATTATCAGAGAGGGTAAAGGGGGAGTTAATTGATTCCTAACAGTGGAATGTTAACCTTCCTCAAATCCCCTTCTGCTATTCCCCTTCCACTTGTCAACTCAACTGAGCGTCTCGTCCTTGTCATTCACAGAGTTCAGGTCCTGACATAATGGTGAAATAGACAGGCCAGGAATGTTCGGCGTGCAGAGGACAACTCTAGTTTCTAAGGGTTATACCATTAACATGGGAAGGCAGTGATATGGAGAAAAATGGGGGAGGGTTAGTATAAAAGAAGGGCATCCATACAGCAAGTTCTTTGAGTGGTAGACCTATTTTCCAGGTTTGAAATAGAGTTTACTGGGAATAAATGTGGTGGATGAGTGTGTTTTATATACATGAGTATTCATAAATGAAGAACCAGAGATATAGAGACCCATAGCACATGTAGGAACCTGCATCATGGAAGTCTTCCTATGCATGTGAAAGCCTGGCTATGAGGTCAGCTAAACATCCAGTGAAAACTTAGACCCTGACCACAAGGTTAAGCCTTTTCCCTGAAACCTAAGGACCAGGAGTCTGCACCAACAGTTCTTGCTACCTTTCACTACTTACCTCTATCTTTTCATTTGTTTTTTTTTCTTTTTTTTTCTTTTTGGGTCACACCCGGCAATGCATAGGGGTTACTTCTGGATCTGCACTCAGAAATTACCCCTGGCGGTACTCAGGGGACTATATGGGATGCTGGGAATCTAACCTGGGTCAGCCTTGTGCAAGGCAAATGCCCTACCAGCTGTGCTGTCGCTCCAGCCCCCTTTTTATTTGTTGATGGATCATTTGTTGATCAAACATTTGTTCATTTGTTCATTGGTTGATAACCATTCTCAATCCATACAGGGAATGGCCCTTCTCACTTCTAAGGACAGACATGGTAACCAGTTAGATTGACCTTTGAAAATGTCACACCCGTAGACCCAGTGTTTGGCTTGGAAGAAACTTTAATCTTAATTGGACCAATAGAATAGAGCCTGTGATTTTGACTGGTGCGTTCATGAATGAGGTTTACTATCTCTAAGTTGCTTTTATCAGGCAAATACAAGCTTCATATGGCCCATAGATGGTCATTTTGACACAATTTGGAGGGAAACAGTCCATAGAGGATGCTAATGTGGAATGATAGGGTTCTAAAAAATCAGTTGATTTTTGATTTCTGCCACATTTGATGTGAGAAACTTTTATTCATTTATTGTTTCAAGCAAGTCTAGGTTGAATGCCTGTGTCTTGAAAGCTGACAGAAGCATTATTATATACCGGCAAACAATGGTATGGCTAATAGTTCTGCTCTCCTCACAGTGTTTCTGGAAGGAATCCTGATACCTTGTCAGCTGGGAGGAGACCAGGATAAATTACAAGTTATACAGGTGGAGCCATGGCCAGAACATCTGTCCAGATGCCTTAAGACCTCTTCACTTTCTCTGAGACCACGGGTGCCCACTGACAAGTACAAAGACAACTTCAACACTTCTGTAGCATGGTGCTTTGCTGCCACTAGCCCACAGAGATGGCTCTCAGAACACCTGAAACAATGGTGTCCAAAGCAGAAAGCTTAGGCTAGCTGCCCCAAGTGGAGCTTCAGGGTGGTGGAGAATCAAAAAAAGGTTCATAGTCCCACAGTTATTAAGTGAGTCTTGGAGCTTTGTCACTAAGTGAGGTCTTGGAGCTTTGACTGAATAGAGCCCTGCTGGGGGGAACCTGCCCCAGGGACCTCCAGGCTGAGGACAGTGGGCCACTGCCTCTCCTTTGGGAGCCTTGTCTACAACAGGGAAGAACAGTGATCCTCATACTGACTTGAAAAGCAGGAGTGGCCTCAGGCTGTCCCTGCTTCCATGGGCCTAGACAGGGATCTCTTCTCAGCTCAGAGTCTTCTCTCCTGTTAGTTTAAGAGCTCAGTAAACCAAAGAGGATATACCCTGTCCTCACCCCCAAGGCCAAGTCTTCATGGTCAGTGACTGCATAAGATTGGAAACTATGCATTGACCCAACACCCCTTCCTAGCTCCCCACATATGCATATACACATACATCTAGAGACACACAGAGAAACACAGTAAGCTAGGCATGCACAGAGACACACAGAGAAACACATATGCACATAGATGTACATGCAGCAAGCACCCAAACACACACACTTATAGACATACACACAAGCTTACACACACACACTCATAGGTAGGATACACAGACATGCACAGACACACATAGACATCCACACACAGCAGCATGCTGAGGCACCCTTACATAGACACAGGAACGTACACAGATCAACCCAGAGATGCAGACTCACAGCGATAGAGAGGCGCACATACACACACACACACACACACACACACACACACAGATAAACACAGACACAAACACAGGCCCTTGCTCACATGCTATAGTTTAAAAACACAAAAGACTCTGCCAGGGGAAAATCATGCTTCACAGAGGAGTCTGCAGCCCCCACCATGGAGGGGCGTCGTGCTGAGTCATTGACTTCCCTCGGGACCCCAGGAAAGTTTGTTTTCTTTTCACTTTTCCTCTCAACAGCATTGGAGGACAAAGAGAAACTTGCAGCAACCTAAACGGGTTTCCCATGCAGAAGGAGGAATATCTCGGCAGCGGAACACACGAGCGCAGTCCAGATCTCCCGTCAGCCGCTTGTTGTTCTTTCTGCCCGAATACCTGGTGCATCTGAGATGGTGCCTCGTGGGAGAGAGGGCAGCCGGGCAGCAGGGCACCGTGCCCAGGGTGGGTGCAGCCCAGCCCAGCCCAGCCCAGTCCAAGCGTGGCAGGCAAGAGGCAGGCGGGTAGGGCAGCAGGGAAAATGGCTGCCCTGTCGCCAGGCCCTTCTGTGTGGCCTTGTCAGGAAGGAGCTGGAGCTCCGGCCGGGCTGGCTGCCTCCCGCTAAGTACTAATGCCATGGTGGCAGTGGGGGACAGGAGATGAGAGACAGAACAGGGCAGCTGCAAATGAAAATCACCCTGGGGAAGGTTACAACTAGATAAAGTTTTCGACAATAAGATTCCAGAGACTGCTGACGGGAGCAAAGCTCAATATTTTAGTCTCAGTACAAATTTGCTTCAATCTTATACAACTCCCATGCAGCATTGCCCACAGCTGCATGCTGTAAACAACAAACAAATCTATTTCCATCAGCCCTGCTGATGCCAGGAGAAAAGTGCCTGAGCATAAGACATGCACAGATGCAAACCCTCACCTGAGCCTGGCGCTGCCCTCCATTTGGCCTCTCTAACTTAATATCGTTGTTACAAAGCTATTGGTCTCCTGGTAGCTAGCTGGCTCAACGCAGTGCCTCTTCTTCCAGCTAATCTGACAACTCCGATCCAAGAAGCATCAAGGGCCCAATTAAGAAGACACATCTTATCAAGGAGCTTATTTTGCATAACAGAATACAAATGACGAATAAAAATTTAATGTTTAATAACTTAGTACAAAGAGGGCTGTTGATATAGAATGCCTGGAATTTTTATGGAGGCTGTCAGACTTGTGATAAAACTGTTATATAGGAACACTTGGCAAAAAACAGCGTAGAATTTTTCAGTAATGGTGTGTGCATGATATTGCATTAATTCTTGATAGGGAACTAACTGTAAGCCTGGGAATCAGCCAGTTTGAGTTTCAGTGTAAGATGGCCTGTGTTCTCACTTGTGTGTACGTGTGCATAAGCACATGTGTATGTGCGTGTCCGTGTCTGGGTGTGTGCTCGGTCAAGAATGCTCTGCGGATATGATCAATCATGCACGGTGTTTTTATCAAAGGGTTTAAGTGCATTTTAATGTGGATTTGCTGAAAAGCTGCTCAGCCCTCCATAAGGCCGTCTTCCATAACACGCCTCCCAGAGCCCAGAAATGACCAGAAATGACTGGGGTCATTTTCTGTGCTAACCACCTCATAGAAAGTCATCAGGATTATTTCCGGATGTGCCTTGTGCTTCACAGTTTCTTCTTCCGCAGGAGAGTCAGTCGGTGGCATAGTACATCAGGCTACAAGGATGACAAAGGAACAAATGCCTTCTTATTCCTTGGCCTCTCACATTTGATTCCAGGAGATTACTAATAAAGATATGAAAAGAGTCATTTCTGTGCTGAAAATATAACTTACCTTTGCCGAGCTTGCTCATGACTGTGGTCAAGATTGTGGTCAAGGGACCTTTCAGCAATGCATTCACTCAAATGTGTACCGATGGCGCCAGAGTGATACTACAGAAGGTACTATCAGTTGCCTTGCACACAGGCAACCCAGGTTTAGTCGCTGGTATGACATATGGTCCCCCAAGCCCCACCAGGAGTGATCCTTGAGCACCTCCAGGCATGGCCCATAAAACAAAGGGGAAAAGAATGTACCGAGAACTTAAACTTGCCTGGACTTTGGGAAGAAGATTCTAAGAGACAAGACAGTGGATAAGACAGCAGACTTGATGTCTCGCTCGGCCACTCCCATATCTTCCATGGCACACTGGGATGTGGATGATGGCTCTCTTCCTCTTACCTCGGTTACCCACCTGAGGCTTTAGTCTGAAGTTGGGAGCACACTTTCCAGATCCTGAAATGTGCCTTCCAAGTTATCAGTGAATTTCAGATCAGTTGCATCTCCCTCAGACTCCTTGGCCCAGAGGAGCATGTGTCCACACTTGGAATGCCTTTAGACTGACTTGAAAGGCCTCTTTTGACATGATAACGGCAAGTCCATAAAATTCCAAATGTCCATCAAGAGAAATTCAGCCTTCATCTCTAGCAGCACTTTATTTTTAATGTGTCCATTAACTAGGGTTAGACTCATGCTAGATTAGAGTAGAACTCCTTCGGAAGTACATATCCTATCTATATGAATGCAAGATGAAGTTCAGACGCATCCTGTCCCGTTGCATTAGCGTTATCGCATGTAATGCTAAACGAATTTTTAATGATTGGACACTCAAAAGAAAATGCGACCCCTTTAGAGCAGTCATCAAACTCTAGGCGGTGTGGACCTGGTGGGGTGTGGGGGTTTGCCCTAGTGGCGAGCTAGCCAAACGGAAGGAAACAGCACCCCGAGTGTGATTGTGTGGGCTATTGAAGACCATCATTGACTTGATGAGGCTAATATTCAAATGCAGACTTATATTAGAATTAACACTACAGGAGGGGCCTTACATGGAGAATTTGTTACAGAAATAAAATCTATCGGTAACACTTTCATTGTTCCATCATTATGAACTCATTTGGCATTCACTGTAATAGCACCGATCATAATGAATTTGTTTGATATTCATGTGGCTCTCCCACACATTCGCAGAGTTTCAGTTATAATTCACCAGCCGATAGGCATTGGTTAAGGCGGACTTTGGACCAACAATCAAACATCACACCACCCCGTGCTTCCTGGATTCATCGGAGAGCTGAGACCTAAGACATTCTGTGGTCTGTTCGCTCCCTCAAACTCTTAGCCCATCCCTCAAGCTGGAGACAATTTTGAACCCCAAAGTGGGCTGAAATAAGTATGGTCTCCATTTAATGCGTGTGGATCAAAAAAAAAATTAGATTTTTGCCCTATTGATGTGTCCATTCAAGTCCTTGCAGACACTGGTGTTGGAATGAAGGGTCTTACTTCTGGTCCCCAGAGAGCACCTGGGGACCCAGCCAAGACAGAACAAAATGCTTCTTATTCCACAACAGAGACCGCTCTCGTGCTCCAAAAGGATTTTATACCAACAATGTTAGGATCTTACTTCCGTGAGCACAAAACTGTCACCTTCCTCCATTCCCCCAGCCAGGGAGCCAAGCCACTCACTATCCCCTCTCCCTTGGGGTGATGCCACAGCCTGGCTGCAGACGGAAAGCCCCAGCTACGGGCTGGTACTCTGTCACTTGTCAGCACTGGGCGAGGACTCTCTATTAAACTCTCTGGTAATTAAACTTGTAAAACGTTCCTCTGATGCTCCTGAGCACAGAGTAATGGATTTACTTGAGCCAGCTGCCCAGGAGGGACTGTGATGGGGGGGAGGATTATTGCAGCTACCACACGGACTTGGCTTTATTTTTGCAAATATTCAATACTCATCCAGCACTTCCAGCATACCCGTACGCCAGTATCATTTTTCTTTCGAGCAGCTGGCTACCGTGGCTATCCTAAAAAGAATATCTGTTTAATCTCTAGGCCCTTAGAGAATCTCTGACCTCCAGCTCAAGGCAGGCTCTGGGGAGTCATAGATCTTTCATCTCCAGGGCCTTATGCAAAAGTGGGCCCTTCACCAAACCCAGTCCTGAGGGGAGGGAACAAGGAGGCAGGCATGTCTGGTACCTTTGTGGAGTTGGGACAGGAATGTACCCAGTGCATCGTGAAATGCTTTCTGTATTCCTGGAGAGAGGAACCCTCTCCCCGCACCCACCCCAGAGGATGGCTCTCCTTACCAACTGGGTGTCTAGAGCCCAAAAGCAGTTGACTGGCTGGTGCTCCTAAGAATAAATCCTGCCATCTGTAAAAAAGGAGCGAAGAATAGGTAGCACAAGATTAACTCTCATCACAGTGCCTTGTGCGAAGTCTACGCTCAAACACGAGAAGAGAGTGTTCTTAGGTAGAGCAGGTATGCAAGCTGGAAACTCCTGTTCCTACTCTGGTCTGCAGGGTCAGAAGGGCTCACTCAGCCTTCCCCCTCTCCTCCTCTGCAGCATGCAGTTTCTTTTGCCCAAGTCCTCCTCCCAGATCCAGAATTCTACAAAAATCTGCAGCTAGAGAGGAGTGATTCGTGTGCAAGGGAGATGTTTGCTCTGGGTTTTATTCTCTTATGGCTAATGGTGGTGTTTGTTCTCCCCACCCTAAGAAGAAAAGGGGGAAAGAAGAACTGGGGGTTTAATACTAGGCACCGACACCCCCGGGCATTTTTAAAAAATGAGACTGGGAGGTCACATGCCCTGATGCTGCACCGGGCTCAGAGGAAGGTTGCCCAGAGCAGGAGTTGATAAGCCCAGCGTCAATCACGGCCTCCTGCTTAGCTGGATGCAAACAAACAAAGAGCAATGGTTCTTGAAGGGTTCAGCCCCTGTGGATGCCTCAAGTGAACTGTCGCTGTCTGGGGTTCGTGAGAATGGTGTCATTGTTCCTGAGCCAACTTGCCCTGGTTTTGTGGGCTCCTGACAGATTTCCAGAGTTATTTAACATAGTGGAGAGGGGGGTGGAGATCAATGCAGCCCACACACATGATAAAAAGCACCCCAATGTGCTAATAAGTAGTCCCTAGGTTGTACCCCCACCACCAATCTACAAGTCACTTCTGTGAGCTGCATATAACCTCACCCTGAATAAGAGAACTGTGGTTTGATTCATATCCTTCAAATGCACATGAGGGTTTTTTTTTTCCTTTTTGGAAAAGACACCTAGTTGAGAGAATTCCTCCTTGAATTTAAGAAATAATGAATGTGGACCTCACCAGCCCCTGGCCTTTTCGTAGTTCATAATGAAAACGAATGTTCATTTTTCCTTTAAAACTGTCTTGAGCTAAATGATACTGACGCTTTCAATTTTTAACATCATAATCAATAAAGGCTGCTTATGCACACTTTGCAAAACCATCAGTTTAGAAGTTTGAAAAAAAATCTGCATATGGCTGCAGCTTGCTGGCTGGAACGCTCTCGCACTAAATCTTCTGAGTTAAAGTTTTACTGGTGTGTTATGAGTAAAAATGCCTTGTCAGCCATCTGCCAGTTTTTCTCCTAACATCCATATTTCCAACCCTTGCTAAACATTGGGAGCGTGCGGCCACAAGAGGCCACCTCTACAATTAAACAGCCAAGCGCGGCTGCAGAAGCAAGGGCATGTCACAGGAGAACTGTCTAGTATTAATTTTAAAAGTCCATAAAGACTAGCTCTGACCCATCCAGGATGATAGACTGGCAGTTAAATGTATTAGAAACTGTTAACCCCAGGAGACAAAATAGGAGAGAGGGGAGAGAAAAAAAAAAACACAGTAAAGAAGAGAAAAAGGAATGAAGAAAAAAATGCCAACAAACAATGCGCCAGTGTCAAAAGCTTCAATAAATGCTAATCATGGCTGATTAATCAGTCTCTAATCCCACTCATCCGAGGAGGTTACCGAGTCAATTGTGCAAAATTAGCTCCTTCTCGTGTGTCCTTCTGCATTTGGAGTCTTTCTCTGTTCATTTGCATCTCTTGCCAATGTTTACTAAGAATTCAGTTCATTAGCTTTTGAGCATAAAGTCAGAAATTGGAGGGGACTCTGCATTTTCTCATTGAGAGTAGTACTTAAAACAAATAGCATCACTTCCTCAAACATTTATAGATTAAGTTAAATGGCATTAATTACTGTAAATCTCCTCTATTTGTGAGGAGCATGAGGGGAGGGCGGTTGAAAAACCATTTTCCTTCTGAAGAACCCCAGTTTCGGGTCAGAATTCCCTCCCCCCTTTCTCATCTAATGTCTTGGAGAGTTGGGGGCAACAGGCTTTGTGGCAGCGGGATTACTAGGAAGCGCGACAGGGGCAGCTAACGAGGCTCACGGAGAGAAGGAGCTTGATAACTTTTTATAGAGCCGCGTTTTGCAAAGCTCAGAAGCAGAAGGTTGCTTTTGAAAGCCCTTATTAAAAAGAGATCCCTGCCACATATGTAGAAGCTGTCTTGGGAAATACCTGCTTTTCCGGTGTTTGAAAAGCTTGAAGCCTGCCAGAGAGAAGGCAAAGTCGGGGCAGCCCCGGATGGTAGAGGCTGGGGGAGCAACGGGGAGCGTGTGTGCCTTCTGGCATGTTTCAGTGGAAGGGCCTTGGGTTCCTGAAGAGCACAGTCAAGCAAGCACAGGCGGTTTGGAAGAGCCGGGAGAGGCCGCACCCCCTCACTCAGAACCCTGCTCAGGTATTGGCCCTCGGGAAGGACATGAGACAGTCTTTGCTTGTGTTTCACCCAGACTTGGGGGGTCCCCTGGAGAAGAGGGTGAGTCTGGGATAACTGTGCTGGTTGGAAAGGGTTTGCAAACAGTATTCAGAGTCAGAGATTTTAAACAAGGTGAGGGTGTAGACCCAAACCAGGAGAAGTGCATGTAAGGGTTGATGTCCACTCTGTGTGCTTTCTGCTGCTATGATAAATAACCCTACCTTAGCCCCCTGTTTACTGCCTATTTCCTAGCCAAAATGCCCTTCGACCCACCTCCCACAGACCTCTTCCCAACATGTCTGGTAGGCTCAGGATGCCAAGCAGCAATTCTGATAGGAACCCAATCTCCCAAGGCTCATGTGGCATGGAGCCAAGGAACCAGGTGCCATAGGAGATAATTAACATAAGGTTCTGTACTACGAGGAGCACCCCCTCCAGGAAGGATCCCATGATCTACTCAGACTATGTCCCTGTCCCTTTTTCTTGCATGTTTCTTAGAGAGCCAAGGCAAACACTGTCAGGATCTTTTTCTTTCATTTTTTATGAGTGAAGAAAAATAGTTTTATTTAAAGACATTTACTTAGAGAAACGTGAAGGGAAAGAGAACAAGATAGGGAGAGATGTGTTCAGAGGAAACATGGTCTTCTCCAGAAGAGAAAAAAAGCCAGGATTATCCATCTTAGTTTGAACCCCACATGCCTTTACAAAGTTGGTTTTAGACTAGGGCGCTTCAAAATTTAAATCCTTGGGGCTGGAGCAATATCACAGCAGGTAGGGCATTTGCCTTGCACGCGGCTGACCCGGGTTCAATTCCCAGCATCCTATTTGGTCCCCTGAGCACTGCCAGGAGTAATTCCTGAGTGCATGAGCCAGGGGTAATCCCTGTGCATTGCTGGCTGTGACCCAAAAAGCCAAAAAAAATTAAGTCCTCTACAAACAAAAAAGCTAAACTAGGTTTTGCTATCACTGTATCACTGTCATCTCGTTGCTCATCGATTTGCTCAAGCGGGCACCAGTAAGGTCTCCATTGTGAGACTTGTTATTCCTCTTTTTTGGCATATCAAACAAACCACGGGTAGCTTGCCAGGCTCTGCCATGGGAACAAGATACTCTCGGTAGCTTGCCAGGCTCTCCAAGAGGGATGGAGGAATCGAACCCAGCCGGCCACGTGCACGGCAAACGCCCTACCCACTGTGCTATCGCTCAAGTCTAGGTTTTCTTTAGGGAGAAAAAAAAATCATGGAATATGATGGTCCTTCTCTAGGAGGTACCTGAGTTTCTGAATCTGGGTAGTTCAGTTTTTCCATCTCAAAAGAGCTCAGTACTCGGATCCCAAAAAGGATATAGTCCTCCTGCCTTTGGCTATTTCAGGGCTGAGCAACTCTTGCCTGGCTTTATTCTTTCTCAAAAAAAAAAAATCATTGCCAGCATTGATCTCCCAGTAATGTGCCTACAACATTCCCTCAGGAAATTCCACACACACCCCCATTCGCATCTCGGCCTTTTGGCTAAGACCAAGTGTAGAGATTTCACCCTCTTCAAGCTTGAAGGGGTAGTTGTGGGTGAAGGTTCATCTTCTATCGCTATTTCTTGCTGTTTGAAGGCAAAAATGTTATTTTTCTAAGGATGGGTTTTTATGTACCTCTTCTCCGTGGTGTATTCGATATGCCAAAAACAGTAACAAGAAGTCTCACAATGGAGATGTTACTGGTGCCCGCTCGCGCAAATCAATGAACAACAGGACGACAGTGCTACTGAGCTTCTGGGTGTGTACCTCTACAGGGCAGATTGTCTTCAAACTGCCGTCCCCCCAGACAGAACTCAAGAGCCACAAAACAACAGCTCAGGAAATTCTTTGTCAAAAGACTGAATGAGTCTTAGCACATAGTCTCTCACTTGCAAACGTTAGGAGGATGCCAGAGCCCTTTCTCCCCAGCTCCACAGGGCCCCATAGCCTCCGGTACTAGTAATTAATAGGTTTTCTGAGGGTGTGGGGGTCCATAAGATGTATGCCTATTAGTCAAACTGGGATGAGGTTATCAAAGAGAAGTCATAGCAAAAGACAAATTTGGGACTAATGTGAAGGAGCACTATTTGTCACCTATTTCTTCCTTTATTTCTGTGTCAGCAACCAATTACTAAAATCAAGAATATTGATGCCCTGGCCCACAACATGGTAGGTCTTGCTCTTAATAGATGCCTCTAAAGATTTGTGCGTGAATCAGTGAGTGGGCTTGAGATGTGATACACCCCTGGGGCTCCTGTCCTGTGCTACAACAGATGCAGGCGGAGGTGGGGTTCCTCCCGTTGCTTCTGAGTCCACCTCAGACACCTAAACCGCAGGCAGGGTGAAATAACGGGCCATCCTGCAGGGGACAGACTGCTGAAGACCCCCAGTGGCCTCGGTCAGTTGAGCAGTTTGTTCTCTCCATTGTGCCTCAAGAGAAACATTAGCTGCAGTGTCAGCTCAACTCTAGGCAAGGCCCTTGTGCATGATAAATAGGCTTTACTGGTAGAGCTCTGCGGTTATTAATAGGGGTCAGGGCCGCTGGGGTGAGGAAGGCAGGAAAAAGGAGAGAGGGGCAAACAGAGAACTACTGGGGACAGAGCCCCAAAGTCCCATCACCCGCTTTATGCTCATCAGAGACCAATATCAAGTAAAAGGGCCTACTGGCCCCATGCTGTCATCGAGCAAATATCTTCCCCTTCCCACAAATGACTCAGGGGTACCAACCTGGCAGGGGGATCAAGAGAGGATCACACCTGGGGCCAGAGTATTAGCAGAGTGGGTAGAGGATGCTCACCTAGCATACATCCCATCTGAGTTCAATCCCGAGGACCACATATGGCCCCTTAAGCATTGCCAGGAATGAACCCTGAGCCCTGAGCACAGAGCCAGAAGTAAGCCCTGGAAAACACCGGGTGTGGTCCAAAAACAAAAAAAAGGGGGGGGGGACAGGATGGGGTGGGGGAATCACATCAGCACAAAGGAACCACATGGGTGCCTTCCAAGTCCAGTCCTGCTATTTCAGCCCTTGGTAAGCTTTCACCTAGGTGAGTTGCAGACTGTTTTTTGTGTGTGAGTGTGTGGAGTGTGTGTGGAGCGGGAGAGGGGACTGTGGAATGGCAAGGGGGGGCGGGGTAGAAACTCATGGCAGGAGCACCCGGTTCTCCTCCACTTCCTGATTCATCATGTTTTTATATTAGCTCTCTTTTCCCTGATAAACCTTTACAGAAGAGGAGCACATGGAAACAGCTGGAGCTGGTCCCTTCGGCAGGTGGAGTTTGGCAGCCAGGTTCCCAGATCCAGGCCCAAATCACTCAAGCTCCCACTCCGATGAGCAGTGGGGAGAAAGCTGCAACCGAATGCTGCCTGGCTCCTCCATTTCCTGATTTCACTCACTCAGGAACTGAACAACAAGCAAAAGAGCAGTCAAGGAGAAAGAAAACACCGGCTCTCAATGCCTGGGTGTGTCATGAGTGTATGTGTGTGTGTGCGTAAATGTGTATGAGTGTATCCGTGTATGTGAATGTGTGTATTAGTGTATGTGTGTATGAGCATATGCGTGAATGTGCATGTGTGCGTGAATGAATGTGTGTGGTCAGAAGGTTTGGGGCAGGGGGGTTCTCTTCTAGTGAATCTCGGCTAACCTGGCTAGCAGTTCAATGTGAGGTTGTAAAGATGCTCAATTCCTGTAGTGCCAGGACTCCTCAGCCACTCAGGGTCTTTGGGACACACCCTAGTGGTGCTTGGGTGCCTTCAGGACTAAACTCTGTAATTCTTGAAGAGCCATGTGGTGGTAGAGATTGAATGGGATCAGCCACATGTGAAGCGTGTGTTTTAACCCCATACTATGTCTTTAATTCCCTTTCATTGTCTAGGAATCTCAAGATCTCACCGTTTTTCAAGGAGAGTTGAATATTACTCTTTTTGAGCGGTGTGTGGGCTCTTAAGCAGTGTTCAAAGCCCAGGGACTACTCCTAGCTATAGTTAGCCAATCAGGCTGGCAATTCTCTGCAAGGGTCTGAGGATGTGATGCTACTTGGGGCCTATAGTTCAGAGACCACCAGAGCCACCCAAGAGATCTTGGTATTCCATATTTTAAAGAATCAGGTGGCACCAGAACTAAAACCTGGGTTAGGCATACGTTGGACATATATGCCAACCCCTGGACTATCTTCTGGCCCAGAGTTGGATATTTTTTGGACCAAGTTTTCCCTTTTGAAGTTGGGAATATAGTACTGAGCTGCAACCCTGGTTCGGCCCCTGGAACTGCATGCCCCTATGTCCCCAGTATATCTGTATACAGACTTGGAGGTCCCAGAGTACTGTTGGGGTGATCCCAAGGACGCTGCATCTTCATGTCCTCATACTGAAACAATGCAGCGGTTGACTAAGTATCTGAGTATCTGGTCCATCCTTGCCTTGGACTTCTGGAAAGTGCTTACAGGTCATGGCAAGCATCCCCCCAACAGTCTCCCAAAAATAATTTTCCCTTTTGCTCCAATTCTCTTACATCTTTTATCAATTTTTTGTTTCATCTGAGTGACAAGAAGTATGAACAAGAATTTTTTTTTTTAATAAACACCATGTGTTCCTCTTCCTCCCAGATCTTCCCGCTCTCTCTCAGTGACCTGGCTGACCTACAGCCCTGCTCTTATTCTCCCTCCTACTAGAGTGTCACAATCTCTCCATCTTTGTCCCAAGGGCCCAAACCTCTCCTTTAACACCCTCAGTCCCCAGTTCTGTGGTTCTCATCTCCAGATTTGTTTCCATTGAGAATTATCTAATCTACCTTGCTTTTCATTAAACCCTGCATGTGAGCAAGATCATCCAGTGTTTGTGTGTTGTTTCTTTCTTACTCACTCACTTAACAATGAGCAATGAAACCCTCCAACTTCATGCAAGTTGCATCAAACTCCAGGATGCCATCTCTTCTCGTAGCTGAGTAGTATTTCGTTGTGAATATAGACCAAAATTTCTTTATCCACTCATCTATTACTGGGAACACAGGTTGAATCCAAATCTTAGCTATTGTAGAATGCTTTGAGGAACACAGGTATGCCAAAATCTTTCAGATTAGTGTTTTGTGTTCTTGAGGTAGCTGCTTAGGAGTGGAATTACTGGTCATATGGAAACTCTCTACTTAATTTTTAGGAAGTCTCAGAAATGTTTTCTAAAGAGGCTGAACCAGATCATAATCCCACCAGCAGTGAATGAGAGTTCCTTTTCACACATCTCAGCCAGCATTTTCTGTTTTCAAATTTTCTGATATGAAGCCTTCTCATTGATGTGATGTGTTCTCTCACCTATTTTGAATGGAATATTTCTCTCTCTTTTTTTGGTTTTTTGGATAACACCTGGTGATGCACAGGGGTTACTCCTGGCTCATGCACTCAGGAATTACTCCTGGTGGTGCTCAGGGGACCATATGTGATGCTGGGAATCAAACCAGGGCCTGCAGCGTGCAAGGCAAACGCCGTACCCACTGTGCTAGTCCTAGGACTGGAGCAATTTTCAATTGTAAGCAAAGTATTTCAAAAATCAAGAAACACTCAAATAAATCCCTACAAAATACATCAGTCCAGTAATTTGCTATTCTCTGAGCCACAATTTTTGGTAGATTGAGTACTCTATGGAAATTTCTTTTCCCTAAGACTTGCCCCTTCCAACAGGTCTGATTTTGGGGGGAAACTCCAAACAATAATAGTGAGTTTTTTGTTGAAATATTGAAGGTAATCAAAGTAAAGTGAAAATCTATCAGCTACATGGGAGAGGGGGTGGGGGTTAGAGGGAGGTATACTGGGGCTCCTGGTGGTGGAAAATGTGCACTGGTGATGGGATGGGTGTTGAGCATTGTATAATGGAGACTTAAGACTGAAAGCTCTGTAACTTTCCACATGGTGATTCAATAAAAAAAAGAAAAAAAAACCCTTGCCCCTTCTCACTGTAAAGGGTTCTGAGATGCTAGACCTGAGTTCTCAGCCATATGAGTTCCTCAGATTGGTGATCAAAAAGAGAATCTATATGTCCTTTGAGGGGAGATAAAATTCCATGAATGGTGATTGTAGCATTTTCTTTGACATTTTTGGAGTTGCGACATCCAGCAACTTGTATACACACTTAAAATTTAAAAAAGACAAAAAGAAAAGGTAAAGATTATGAGATGTACTTCCTATAATATTTAATAATCACATTGAAACACTGACATAAATTGCACTGCATTTACAAATCTCTGTTTCCTTTGAAAATTACACCCCAGCATTTAATTCACCAAAATAACTCATTTTATACAGCACAACAATGTAGTAAAATAACTCATCTTGAATATGTGGATATGAATAGATTTAACACATCTGCATTGAACAAAATGAATTCATCTAAAAGCTGAGAAACTGCTGTTCTCTTTCGAGAGTTACCGATTATTTTACCATTCCCTTCAGCTTCCTTGTTTGTTTTTGTTAAATTACTTTAGGAATTAGGAAATGAGAAAAGCAGAAACACTGGGTCGGTGTTTCTCGATTTGGAAGAGAGGGAAGAGGCATAAACAATCATTTGTATTATACCTTATTTCATTAAAAATTATATTTACAATTGTGCTGGGAGAACCTTCCGTTCACTGTAGGCTGTTTTGTTTAATCCTTGGAAAATACTGTATTTCCATTACAACATTCTCCCGACAGAAGTCGAGATATTAAAATTATTTTGAGGCTGAATGTAAAGTGCTAAAAACAAATCAGAGTTCAAGTGTATTGCAGGGCTTCCCCCTGGGAGGAGGAATTCATCTGCAGTCCTGGGGCAGAATCCCTAAAAAAAAGAGCGAAGATAGGTTTATCACATCTCATTTCTCATGTAGCCCATGGAGCGGGCCCCAGAGGATTCTTCCAGGGCTGGAGTGTGATTTCCCACCCAGACCTTCTGGGTAGACAGAGGCATCCCAGGAAGGAGGACCATGTGTTCTGGGTGTTGGGGGGTTACGTGGTGAGTCAGACCACTGCAGGTGCAGAAAGCCAGCCTGCACCCAGACCCGGGCACACCACCCCAACAGCTGAGGTGCGTTCCACCATCTCTGACCATCTCCCGGGACCCTCTTCCAGGGTGAACCACAGGGGGGGGTCCTAACAGCAGGGAGCTAGCCGGTGAGCTGGGTGGGAAAGCAGCGTGTGTCTGAGAACAGGAGAGAAGAATGAGGAGCCCCCTCACGTGCTGCAGTCCTGGGGGAAGCCATCACGGGGTTTCTGCTGTCGGTGCTGCATCCATCACAATCACTGTCCACAGCTTCCAGTTTCAGGTCCTTTCCGGGACTGGTGCTCCCCTGACCATATGGCTACTCTGTCTTCTGGGGATCCAACCAAATGTCTCCATTTCCAACCAAAGTCAGTCATCTGCCTCTGTGAAGCCTTTCCAAACATTGATCTCCAGAGGAAGAGAGAGAGAGCCAGAGAGCTGGGGCGATCGTAGAGCGGGGAGGCTGTTTGCCTTGCACGTGGCTGAGCCAGGTTCGATCCCCGGCATTCCCATATGGTTCCCTGAGCACCGCCAGGAGTAATTCCTGAGTGCAGAGCCAAGAGTAACCCCTGAGCATCGCCGGGTGTGACCCAAAAAGAAAATAAAAAGAAAAAAATCAAAGAGGGGGAGAAACCTATAGATCAGCTCAATTTACATAAGTTATTAAATTGTGCAAGGACAATGATAAGTAAAACGAGTGTAAAACTGTTTAGGGAATAAAGACATCTACTTTCTGGAAAATGTTTCACTCAGGACACAATGGACCCCATTCCTGAGCACCCAGGACACGGTGAGCCTTGGACAGAGAATCTTCCCACTCCATCTCACTGGCCCTGCAAAGACGGGCTGGCCGGAGTTTCTGGATCAGACTGGGTATGGTAAAGGCAACATTCCTGGAATGTTTGGGCAAGTTTAGGAACAGAGAAAGAGGAATACTGGTGGGCACCCCACTAAGGAGCATCAAGATTATCCTGCAGAACACCGGGAGCTAGGAACCCGCTTCGAAGAAGAGGATTGGAAGCAACTCTCACAGCTTCCTATCGCAAAGTCCATTCAGCTGTGGTGAGGGCAGGGAACTAGGAGGCAGGGTGGATGGGTTTTCCATTCCTTACTGAGAGAATCGGACTGGAGCAATAGCACAGCGGGTAGGGCATTTGTCTTGCACACAGCTGACCTGGGTTCGATTCCTCTGTCCCTCTCAGAGAGCCCGGCAAGCTACTGAGAGTATCCCACCCGCATGGCAGAGCCTGGCAAGCTACCGTGGCATATCTGATATGCCAAAAAACAGTAACAACAAGTCTCACAATGGAGACGTTACTGGTGCCCGCTAGAGCAAATTGATGAACAATGGGACAACAGTGCTACAGTGCTACTGAGAGAATGTGGTTCCACATGCACAGCTTCTGAGATGAGCCTTTGCTTGCCCCGAGAGGGAGAATGGGGATGGCTGAGGGGCTAACTCCTTTACTCTTTGGATTTAGCGTTGTGATTGCTTTGGCCAATGGCCATTAGTGGCCATGAAGGAAGCCCACGTCATCTGTGTTTGTGTGATTTGGCTTGCCCTCTGCCCTTGTCAAGATACCCCGAGCCCCATCTCTTCACCCTGGGCTCTGAACAGAAGGATTCACGACACAAGCAGCTGACCCAACTCCGACCAGGCCCTGGAGCCGTCACCGCATCCAAGCCACAAGCCTGAGCGACAATTGCTTGCTGTCAAGGCCGTGACATTTGAGGATTTGCTTCAAAGCGTCAGTGTAACAGAGGATTGATATGGGTCTAGGTAGGAGTGAGTGAAACCGGAAACAGGGGTTCTGTTGTTCTGCCTCCCCTCTCTGTGTACGCTGAGGTGGGTTCCTGTCCCCCTGGGCTTCGTTTTACCAGCCAAGTGAGATCCTGCAGCAGATGATCTCCAGGGGGCCTTGGCACCCCCAGGGAAGGTATAGCGCAGAAGAGAAGCGAGCAAGCACGTCCTCTCCTTTGAAGGAGAGATGACTTCTCTCACAGGCCCCGGGCAGAACTTGCAGCACGCCAGGCCCAAGAGCTTCTGGGCACGTCGCATGGCCCGGTGTCAGAGAACGTATCCCCCGCCCCGTGTCAGGGTGAAATGCTGGCACAGACATCCTGAACCTCTCCGCACAGAGCAGCCCCTCTGCTGCTCGACGGGTGGGGAAGCAGGGCGCGCCCCGAGAAGATCCCAGGCTCTCTGGAGATTCCTAAGAGGCAGCAAAGTTTCTGCCAGGATCCACAGCTGCAGAGAGGCGCTTCCAGGTGGGCGGGCCCGGGAAAGGTGATCATAACCCGCTGGGTAATCAGGAGGCAAGAGCTGGGGAGGAAGGGGAATAGCGCTGGGGCTGCCACGAAGGTATGTCGCCTGCTTCCACGCCAGGGCCCCTGTCAGAGGCAACGTCATGTGACTAATTAGCAGGGCTTGCCACTTTACAAATCTGCTGTGGCTTTCTTGGCACCAAACAGCTGCTTAGGCAAAGAGCTGTAGGAACCTATTAAAAATCACAGACCTGAAAAGAAAGCAGGGGCCAGGTGGAGGTTTGAAAGAGCGTGGAGGAAGGAGCCTCCCCCACCCCACCCCCCGCCACAGGTGGAGCCTCTCCCCTGCACTTCCCACAACCCCGCAGGGCAGAGTGAGAATGGGCAGGTGCCTGGGCACGCCCGCATCCTCTTGAAGGTCCCCCTGTTTGGGGTGGCTTTAAAGGACTCCTGTCTTGGGGCTGGAGCCATAACACAGCGGGCAGGGCGAGTGCCTGGGTTCGATTCCCAGCATCCCATAGGGTCCCCCGGAGCACTGCCAGGAGTCGTTCCTGAGTGCAGAGCCTGGAGGTAACCCCTGTGCATTGCCGGGTGTGACCCAAAAAGCAAAAATAAATAAATAAATGAAAAATAAAAAGTAAATAAAGGACTCCCATCTTGTGGCCTTGTCACGGCATCCTTTCCTCTGTCCAGGCGTGGAAGCTGGACGGGTAAGTGGCTGGCAGTGGCCCTCAGCGCCAGTGTCATCACTGACCTGCGTCTTTCTCAGGCTCTAGAGCCACTGGCTGCTGGGGGCTGGAGCGACAGCACGGCGGGTGGGGCGTTTGCCTTGCACGCGGCCTACCTGGGTTTGATTTCCAGCATTCCATATGGTCCCCCAGAACCGCCAGGAGTAATTCCTGAGTGTAGAGCCAGTGCACAGTAATCCCTGTGCATTGCTCGCTGTGACCCGAAAAGCAAAAACAAAAACAGAGCCACTGACTGCTTCCTGGCTGATTCCATTATTATTGTCACCCCGCCATCAACAGAACCCAGACAAGTTAGGAAGAGCCGGGCACGCAGACCTGGGGTGTCATGTAGCTTGCTAGAGAGAGAAAGAGAGTACTAGAGCACAGAAATGTCCCCTAGGGGTGGGTCCAGCTCCTGGAGACACTGGTGCACACCATCTGATGCCTTGTGTAAGCTGGTATGGATAGGGAGAGACTGGCACTTTAAGGAAAGAAGCCAAATGGAGAGGGGACGTAAGAAGAGGCTGACAGGAAGTAACCAGAGCAAAACTTAAGGGCCTTGGGTGTTGAGGAGTGGTATAGCTGTGTATCCAAACCACAATGTCAACAACACTGACAACAAGAGATTAAACTTTAAAATGTGCCTGTTTGAGGGGCTGGAGCGACAGCACAGCGGGTAGGGCGTTTGCCTTGCACGCAGCCAACCCAGGTTCAAATCCCAGCACCCCAAATGGTCCCCTGAGCACCACTGCCAGGAGTAATTTCTGCATGCAGAGCCAGGAGTAACCCCTGTGCATCACTGGGTGTGTCCCAAAAAGAAAAAAAAAATGTGCCTGTGGAGGCAGCAGTTTGGGGGTGGGGGGCAGGGGAGGGAACCTGGGGCCACTCGTGTAGTATTGACGCTGGGATATTGCATGCCTGAAACTCAACTAGGAATCACTTGGTAAGTCACGGTACCTGAACAAAAGAGAAATAAATAGCTAAGTAATAGAGAGCACAGGGGTTGTGTCTGCTTAGAGAAGAGTGAAGGGAGCCGAGGTTCCTTCTGGACACGCTGGCTTCTGGACGGTCTCGGCTGACTCTCTGTCTCCGTCCGTGCCCTGCCCTGGGGTGAGGAGGCCACTGGGGCCTGTCCCACGGCCTCGCCTCTTGGCCGCTGCCGTCCTGGGGCTCCCTGAGTTCCAGCTAAAATGAACCCCCTCAGGAGCATCCTCTCCTCATCCCAGAGTACCACTGGAGCTCTCAAACCCGGCCCCAGCCCCATGAAACCCAGAGCTCTCGCGGCACTGGGCACCCCCCCCCCCCTTGCCCACACGTGATTTCTCTGGTGCCTGCTCCCTGCCACATGGACGACTTCATTCTCAGGTCCCACCCTGAGCACAGGGAAGAGAGCAGCGCAAACCCCATTGGGGCTCAGGGGGACACCAAGCCAGTGAGAAAACCAAGGTGCTTGCCAAACAGAGCAGGCGACAATAGGGGACTGTTAAAGTGGGGTAGAGGGGTCCTGAACGGGGAGGGGAGGGATGGACAGAGCCTTGGAGGGAGAGAGGGTCCTTCACGAGCATGGAGGAGCAAGATGGGGATCGGGGAAGGCAAACCTGGCATCCAGGGGCCAAAGCGGAGGCTCTCCCCATCAGGGCTCAGAGACCAGGGCCCCTTGATTTTAGCTCCCTGCCATCTCTCTGCAATCACCTGAAGGCCAGTCCCAGGAGGGGGGTCTCCTCTCAGAGTTCCCAAAGTCAAGGGGGTTGGAGCCGATACTCTTCCACGCTGCCCAACCAGCTATCAGCGCCACCATGCTGGACTCTGAAGTCAGAGCCTGGAGGTAGTTTTGGGCCTGTGGTGGGGGCAGGGGGGCACACCCTCCTCCCCAGGGGCCTGTATGGTGCTCATGCTTGCAGGGCAATTCAGAACTAACAAGATGAGATATTCTCATCTGTACAGCTCTAGATACATAAGCATGCATTTCCAAAGGCAAAATGGATAGCATCACACACTTTTTATTTTTTGTTTATTTTTGTTTTTTTCTTTTTAATTGAATCACTGCAAGATAGACCCTTATAAAGCTGTTCCTGATTAGAATTCAGTCATACAGTATTCCAACACCCACCCCCCACCCACCTCCACCAGTGTACATTTCCCAGCAACAATGTCCCCAGTTTCCCTCCCATCACCCCCAGCCCACCCCTAGCCTCTCTGTGCCAGGCACATCTCTCTCTCTCTCTCTCTCTCTCTCTCTCTCTCTCTCTCTCTCTCTCTCTCTCTCTCTCTCTCTCTCTCTCTCCCTCTCTCTCTCTCTGTGTGTGTGTGGTTTGCATTACAGATGCTAAAGGGTTGTCATGTATATTCCTTTACCTGCATTACACACTTTTCTAAACAAGCACATTAGCTGTGCTTGAAAGATAGTACAGCGGGTTAGGGCCCTTGCCTTGCATGTGCCACACCCAGGTCTAATTCCCAACACCACATATGGTCCCCAGGAGTGACCCTTAAGCACAGAGCCAAGAGTAAGCCCTGATCACTACTAGGTGTGGTCCCCAAACCAAAATAAATTAAAACAAATAAATAAAACACAATGGCAAAGATACAGGACAGGGCTGGAGCAATCACACAATGAGTAGGGCATTTGCCTTGCACTCCGCCGACCCGGGTTCAATTCCCAGCTTCCCATATGGTCCCCCTTGCACCGCCAGGAGTAATTCCTGAGTGCAAAGCCAGGAGTAACCCCTGTGCAATGCTGGGTGTAACCCAAAAAGAAAAAAAAAAAGATACAGGGCAATGTAGGGAGAGGCAGGGCAAGGTGCCACAAAGAACCAGAGTTCCCCAGGTATCTTTGCCCCCCTGACATGTCCTCGGGGACACATTCTCTCTTTGTTTCTGGGACAGCAGTCCCGGGAGGGAGGGCCCCCTAGTGAGGGGGTGGCCCGCTCAGGGCCTCAGAGGGGCCGCCTCTCATGCTTCCTGGAGCCAAGCCAGAGGGAGTGTTGTCAGAGGCTAGAGAGCAAGTCCTGGGAGAGCCGAGACTGACAAGAACCAGGTCTCAGGGCCCTTCCCCAGCCCCCTCTCGCCCCCCCCCACCTTCCCCAGCTGAGCCTTCGGTTTGCTTTGGCTGCCCCCTCAGGGTCCATAAGTCAGGGCAGTAATTGTATATCCTGGTGGAGCCCAGCAGCGCAGACCTCACAAACTAGACATTAGCACGGTGCTAAAGGCTTTCTGCAGTAACCAGTGGCCTGGCCTGAGCGGCCCTGTGCACTGCCCGCCCCTCCCCCACCAACACCCCGATCCAGCGCCTGGGCCACCTGCCTGCCAGAAGCTGCTCACAGCAGCTCTCCAGAACGGATGCGTCTGGCACCTAAACACCCTGCTCCCGGGAGGCGGGAAGAGAGCAGCGCCATCCTGTTAACAGAACACCCAGGCCCTTCCGATGTGGAACCGAGCGCACCCAAGGGCTTGACTCTCCCTGCCATGGGGGCCTCCTCGCCCTGGGAGACACCCTGCTGCACCCTTTGGACGAAGGGACCTGCAGGGCACAACTTCCTGTTTGTATTTTGAGTAAATCCAAGTTCCTGTGTTTGTATTTTTTTTTTGTTTGAGTAAGTCCACTGACTCATCGGGTGCTATTTCCCATCTGGGGGTGGACAGGACCAAGAAGAAATACTAAGTTTCACACCAGCCCCTTAGCATAGGGCCCAGTTTGAGTGGCCTTTGATGCAGCCGATCTAGAAATCATATCCAGGCCAGAGCAGGCATCTTTTAGAGTAAAAGGAAGCAAACTAGACTGAGAATCCTTCCTTAATATCCAGGAATCTTCCCCATGTTCCCCTGCCGCCCCGTTCTTCCTTCAGGAGTTCTTGCTTGCAAGATAGAAATGCCTTTTTTTTTTAACCTCTCTGCATTTTCACCCTTGATTTCACCTCAGTGTCTCTCTTCCCAGGTACTGCATCCCCTGCTTCTGGCAGGGGTTAATGCCAGCTGACTCTGAAGTCAGGATTCCAGCTCTTCCTAAGAAAAGGCCCCTGCTCTGGAGCAGAAAGATAGTACAGTGGGTAATGCACTTTCCATGCATGAAGCCTACCTGGGTTCCATCCCTGACACCTCATATTTTTCCCTGAGCCCCACTAGGCGTGATTCCTGAACACAGAGCCAGAAGGAAGTCCTGCACACTGCAGGATGGTGGCCCAATAACCAAAATATAAAATAACCTAAGCAGGGGCACCTGTTCTAAGGGGGTCGTGGGGAGAAGAGGAGGACTTTGTTGTAAATATGCTCACTCCAGCAAGTAGGGGGTAGATCCCACATCCAATGCTGCAGGCAAAGATCAGTGAAGTCAAGTGAGATGGAACACAAACACTTGTGGAAATTCTCCCAAAGAAAGGTGCTCAGTGAGTGCTGGCTATCCCCACAACTCCTCTTGTGGTTTGGTGGGTTTCTGAGTATCTAGCCTGACATTCAGCTCCTGTGGATCACGAGGCAAGATTTGCAAAAGGCTCCAGACTCTGAGGAATAGCTGGGATAGGAAGATGCTCCTTCAGAATCCTCACGAGGGAATGAAGAGGCCTCTGTCACACAGGCAATGAAGCTCAGCTTCAGGGAGAGCTGAGCCTGGGTGTTTTTTGCCTGTGTGCGATTCATTCAGTCCAGCCCTACACTAGCCCTGGCCACACCCATCTTCCTATGGGGAAATACCGATGATAACCAGCAGAGTCACACAGCCAGCCAGTTGCGAGCAACACACATAAACTGAATATTATTTACTCTATAAAGAGATGAAGGCAAGTATATATGCACTTGCTTTTATTTGATAACACAATGCCTCATAAACTAAACACTAACCCAGAATTTTTATTACACTTTCCTTGATAGCACGTTGCAAGTTATTTAAGCAGAACAAATTCGCTGGCAGACCATCACCCATGAAGTGTGACCACACAAGCGCAAGAGTTTGAGGATAATGTGTAAATTTAGCATTAGGGTCAAGGGCAACTCATATTCCAACCACCAGGCAAATGTGTCTTCTACGTGAATAAAAGTTTAATTTGAGGGTCAGTAAATGCTAGTGGTGGGAAGGTGAACCTCTGTACGTTGTAGAGTTGAGTCCCCCACAAACTCATCATGAAACAAAGTTTAATGTGATTTATAAATGACAGACACGAGAGTGGCAGCCTCTGTGCATCATAACCTTAAAATTTTCGGAAGAGACTAACAGTTGAGTGTCCTTCTAGAAGGTCAAAGAGCCACCAGTGTTCTCTGGTGCTGCTGGGTGTGGTTTTTAAAAAGTTCTCCATAAACTCAGGTAAGCTCCTAGCTTCCACCTGTGAAATCCTAAAACCATCACTACTTATTAACTCCTCTAATGGGTCACTGAAAAATGAAATTACCTTTTATAGCCAAAGACAGGATTTGCCCTCGATGGAAAGTTGTGGCCTTGGTACGAAGAAGAAGAAATCCCCACAAAAGAAATGTCAATTTGTAGATGCACAAGTTCAAAGGAAATAGGTGAATTTGGGGTAGATGGAGAATAAGGTGGATAGAATGATGAAGACAAAAGCTGGACAAGAGAAGTCTGCTAGGAGAAGAATCACTAAGAGCAAAGTCCTGGAGCAGAGAAAGGGGTCAGGGGAGAATGAGAGACCTTGTTTGGAGGGAAATGAGTGAGCTTGAGTTCATCGGGGAACAGTGAGCCAGAGGCTGCAGCATTATCCAACTGAGATGGAAGTCCATTAGAATGATTGGTTTGCATCCTACAGTCTTCAAAAAGGGATAGAGCTAACAACTCTATCCTTGAAGGAAAATGTTTAGTTTGCTAACAGAGAGTCCTGATGTTCATACCTAGTGTGTCTCAGAATGGACAAGCACTGGCCAGCATCGAGATGGATTCTGGGTATCCCAAGTAGTTAAGTAGAGTTCCCCACCCATAGACAGGAAACAAAACCCCATTCCAACAAGGTCTGAGCTTAGGAACACTTCCCCTGATCTGCTGAAAACCACAGAGATGACTTCGGGTAGGGTGTATTGGGGTTACTCCTCAGAGGCTCTCAGCTGCCTGCTAGAGGATTAGGGCTGGCCTCTGTCAGAAACGAGAATCCCGTGCATGTGGGGAAGCTACTGCTCTTCTTTAGAGTCTGCTCAGTAGATTGAAATTCTTCAGAGACAGGAACCAATAACTTTGGACCTGAGAGTTCTGAGATGAAGTCCGCCTTCCTCCACACACTGGCTACACACAAGGGGAAGTCTGTGCACGGTGGGGGTCTCCTTCTCCTTCCTATAAGATGACAAGGTAGCCAGCCCTCTGCAGTGTGATGTGAGGAACAGAAGGACTAAGGGGGAGAAGAGTCTCAAGGACTTGCAAAGCCTGATGTCAATGATCAGCATCTTCTTGTTGGCTTCAAATCTTCTAGAGGAAAAAGAGGACAGTTACCCTGGATGCACAAGGGTCTAAAGACCCGCAGGTCCCACAAAGGGCCTTCAGTGCTCACGCCCCAGCCTCCAGCCTGCACTCACCGTCTGAGCAGATGTCTCTGCTCCCCGGAAGTATACCCAGACACGCAAAGCGTCCAACTCCTGGAACACACAGGCCTTTGTGTCTTTCCAGGAAGAGGCCTTCATCTCAATCAGAGAAACAGTGTTTTCACCAACATCCTCCCCTATTATTACACTGAGCATTGTCTCCAATTGATTCTCTTACTTAATTACACACCAACGATATTCCTAAAAGCATTTAAAACAAAGCAGTGGAGAGTTCTTTCCTGTAGTTTGGCTTTTATGCTGTCGTCTAATCAGACCTCAGATAGTCCCTACTGTCTGACAAAAGGAGTCCCAGGTAAGTCTTCTGACTGTCTCCTCACATTCACCCCAAGAAGGAGGGAGAGAGACAAACAGGGAGGAAGAAGGACGGAAGCAATAACAAGGGGAGAGAGGAGACAGAGAAGCTGAGGGGTGAGACTTAGCCAGGCAAGGAGGTGTCATGCCTGTGCAGTTGTGGCAGAAGGTGAAAAAGTGCCTGTTCAGGGCCCATGGCCAGGCTCAGCTGCAGTTGGGACCCTCCGAAGGCTGCAGAGCAGCCACCATACCTGCCATCCCTCACCTACCCACTGCCTCCTGCACACCTGGGGTCGGACCCTTGCATCTAATTGGACAGCTGAGCTGGTGGCTGTGGCCCGTCGGCCACAGTGACAGCTGTATCACTTCCCTGATGTGAGTGGGCGCTGAAGAGCGCTGACACACGATCAGTTTCCCTCTAATATCCTTCAGCCAGCCTGACAGTTGTCCAGCAGGGGCTAGTCAACTCGGCCTGCCAGTCCCCCAACACCCCCCCCCCCCGAGGATTGTGGGACAGCTGCCGAAGAAGGGCAGCCAGGGGAGACTTCAAATGAGGTGTTTGTTTGCTGCTGGCCGGGCAGCTAGAGAGGGGAAACAAATCCTGAGGGTGAGGGTGACAGGGGCTGGGGTGGGGTGCTCAACCACTGGGGGTGCTGCGCAGTCACATTTGGCGATTGTCCCCAGCTCATGTCTTGCTCCTGTGTTGCACTGAGCTGAGCTGGGCACACACACACACACACACACACACACACACACACACACACACACCCCAATCATATACTTTCCTATCCAGGGATATCAGGTGGAGGAAGTACAGAAATACTGTGTCACCTCAAAGCTGTCAGCAGAAATGGGTTCACCCTTGCCCCTGCTCCACGCTCCCTCTTTAAAAGATTCCTCTTTCCCTCCCTGCCCCAAATAATCTCTTCCTGGGACCCAGGGAGCAGGCGTTCGTCGTAAGTCTCACTATTTAGAAGTGAGACCTTGGGTCTTGTATTGTCTGGCGACTCCATCATTCTTTCCTCTGGTTCTGATATTCCTCAGATGTCTGGAAGGTGAGGAGAGAAGCAAACCCAAGCTTAACACAAGGCGACCATGCTACTAAGGCCTGTGAGGGGCGTAGCGATTTGGGTTGCAAATGGCAGGAATCCACCTCACGTGAGGGTAGGAAAGGAGAGGGTGGTGGGGTGGAATATTGGGGTATCTCAGGCAACCGTTTTTTCAGAATCCAGTTGAAAAGCAAGAATCATGGGATAAGCGAGGCAAATCCCCATGTCTGTCTCTCATCTCTGCTCATCTCTGTGGAAGCCTTCCCAGCCCTCCACTGAGTTTTTGCCACTTAACTTTTCCTTGTGGTTCAAACAAAACAAAATTACTGGCTGCCTCTAGGCTTCAGAAAATGGTGTCCTCTTTCTGTTTCACGTCTAAGATTCTCAGAGAAGCACCTGATTGTCCAGCTTGAGCACGTGTCCCTCACCAACCAATCATCAGTGGCCAGGGGGTGCATCCTGTGTGCCTACAGTGGCTACCTCTGTGGTCAGTGCACAGAGGGCCGCAGGGGTTCTTGTGATTTCAGAAGGAGAATATGGTGAATAGAGACAGCCATAACTCACCACAGATAATAGAGGGTCCCAATAAAAGTGTGCTATGGGAATTTGTATTAAATTCTACGTTAGAATTTGACATATCGTGTGAATTGAAATTTAGAGCTGTAGTAGTCGATTACTAGAATATATCCATTTTCTGAGAGGTGATTCAGGAACACGGTTTTCCAAGAAGTCAGTGACATCACTAACATTTTAGCTAGTACCCCTGAAGAGAGAACAATACTGGCTCTCTGGGGATCATTAAGCAAACTTGTCTCCAAACCAGCTGGAGCTAAATTAAAAGACTAGAGGCCACACTTGCTCTCTCAGGAACCTCCCCTGCTCTTGGCCTGCTTTCTTGCACTCCTGTGCACCCAGGGGCGGCCCCACCCAGTCGCCTCTGGCCCTGGAGCCCCCACAGATGGAATTGGAGCTACCCCCGGGGTGAGTGGTGACATCCACATTGGTCTCTAGGGACCTGAATGACAGGATGGAAAGGCAGCTCCGAGAGCAGAGGTGGCCCTCACGGGCTCAGGTGAGCTGGAGTTAGTGTGCAGCGTGCAGAACCCAGGAGCACTCATCGTCAAGCTCGTGCAGCAAGCATTCCTGGCTCCCACGAGAGACCCCCCACCAGGGCAGAGCCTGTGGCTCCTTCCCAACCACACGCTTCCCACCGGCGTCTGACTGGCGAGCAATCTGTTACAGACTTGAATCAGAACACCTTATCTGCATTAGTGAATCTATCGGAAGGAACGAAGGTGTGTTCTCCTTAAATGCCAGGCTTGTGTCGTGTCTGTTTGCTCCGGGGAAGAAAGCATCTTTTGAGGAAAGCGAAACCTTCTTTTTCACAGTTGGGGGTGACCTGGCACCCAGGAAGAACCCCGCGCTCTGCTGATGACACACACACTCGGGCTGAGTCTGTTCCTAATTATCCGACACGGGTCCCTGCATTTCTCCACGTGCTAGACGGCAGAGGAAATGAGAACTGGGCTCAGACCACATCTCTGGCACTCCGCGAGGGGTGACAGCTGACCAGCTCGCGAAGGAGCGCAGCAGGACAGCCGTGCCATGTCCATCTCTGAGGCCCTGTCAGGGGACCGCTGTGGGAGATGCATGAGGCTGCCCTGACAGTGACCGTCCGTCCTCTCCAGCCAGCCTCCCTCTTCGACTGCACCTCCCAGCAGAACCCTGCCCCCAGCTCCCCATAGCCTGCCCCCCTCCCTCCACAGTCCTCCTTCCCCTACCCCGAGTGGGCGCCCACCCCCTCCCCTCGCCACCACCCCCAGCCCCCTGACGCCGGTCTGGGCCCCAGCCATGTCTCCTGTCACTCACCCATCCAGACTGGGCCTCCTTCCCTCTCCTGACCCCAGACCCACAGACATTTCTTGGTGACAGCTTTGTGATTCCTCAGTGTCTCGCCACTGCAGAGCTCCCTCTCCAAAGGGCCTCCGGGTGGACGGCAGCAGTCGAGAAGCTGGCCCAGGCCACTTGTCATTCAGCCAGGCTCTGCAGCCCCCAAGGCTCCTAGTTGGAAGTTGGGGTTTCCAGCCCCTGCTGTCCCTGTCTCCTCTGCACTCCTGCAGAATTTCTCCCCCCATTTGCCGGCCCGCCTTTCCCTCACGAAGATGAGACGTGTCTCAAGAGAGCCAATCCTCTCATAGCTCCGTCCTCACTGTACCGAGGGGTTAGCCAAACCGTCCCTCCACCAGATGTGAGGATCTCAGCTGAGAGCAGCGGCTGAGGCAGACTCAGGACCAGACACCGCCTCCATATCCCAGCCCTGCCATCAATGTCCAGAGACCTAGGACAAGTCCCTTTGCCTCTGTGCCTAGCTGTAGAGAACCACTGGCCTCTCCTTGCTGACCGTCAGCCAGTAAAGCAAAAGCCCACAGGTCGGACCCAGACCTGCTCCGCATGCAGCAAAGGGACTTCTCTGATGCCATCATACACAGCTCCTCCGTGGACTGTTACCATGATCGTGCAGACTGGTTATTTCTGTGCCCGCTGGGCACCCAAAGACATGGGGGCAGTGAAGTTTAAATATTGGGCCCAAATGCTCACCACTAACTAGTATCAAAAGCAGAACTGGAACCTGAGCCTGCAGGTCATTTGTCTTTCTACTGCTCCATGATGCTGAGCACAGTGCTGCCACATAAGTGCCTCACAAGCACTTGCCAAATGTGTAACCATCCACTGTCATTCACATGCACCTCCACAAACACGCAGGTGGGGACAGTGGGCCCACAGGGCACGGTAGCCAGAGACCTGGCACTGTCTTCCATGGAGAGATCTGCTGGAAGAACAAATCAGTCAGAGAAGCAAACCCAGAAACCTTGAGGCCTGGAGCTGGGTCTCTTAAAGATCCACCAGGGTCCAACCCTCCCAACTGGCCAGCTCTACAGGAGGGTATGAAACTCAACCCAGGGGTAGGTAGGATAGAGAAGAGACCAGTATGACAATAATAGCTGGCAATGATCATGCTGGACAAGATCTGAGAATTAATAGTAGGAAAAGAGATATTCTTGATAAATTTTCAGTATCAATATTGCAAACCACAAAGTCCAAAGGGAGAGAGAGGGCCAGAGCAATAGCACAGCAGCTAGGGCATTTGCCTTGCATGTGGTTGACCCAGGTTCAATCCCCGGCATCCCTTATGGTCCCCTGAGCACTGCCAGGAGTAATTCCTGAGTGCAGAGCCAGGAGTAACCCCTGAGCATCGCCAGGTGTGACCCAAAAAGCAAAAACAAACAAACAAAAGGAGAGAGAGACAGAGAGATAGAAATAAAGAGAGGGATAGAAAGAGGGGGGAGAGAGAGACAGTGCCTGCCATAGAGGCAGGCTGAGGGAAGGTGGGGGGGGTTGATAGGAGGGAACCTGGGGACACCGGTGCTGGGAAATGTACACTGGTGGTAGGATGGGTATTGGAATACTATGTGACTGAAATCCAATCATGAACAAGTTGGTAATGGTCTCTCTCACAGTGATTCAATTAAAAAGTTTTAAAAAAGAAAAGAAAGGAAAAGAAACAACCCAAAGAAATACAGCCCAATGATTTAGGGTCCCCGGACATGGCCACAACCTCACCTAAGCCTCCAGTGTCTGGCACCCAGTGGTTTGGGGGGGTCTCCATGACCCCTCACCCCAGCAGCCAGGGTGACCTGTTCATCTGCATGACTGCAGCTCAGTCCCTTCCTCCTGTGTACATCTGTATCTCTGTCCTTCAGAGCGATTCCAGCCTCCTGTCACAGTCGTGGCCAACTCCCTCCTTACCTGCTCCCCTGAGGAATCTACCAAATACCTCCCTTTGGAGGCTTCACACCTTTTCTACCCTGTGCCTTATGGTCAATCTACAGGTGGCCCTTTCCTAGGTCTCAAAGGCCACCTCCAAGCCAGGCGTCTCACTTCCTGAATATTCCTGTGGCACTCACTTCATCTCATTTCTGGCTTCAGCTGAAATGTCCCAGTTTTCAGTCTTCTCGCTGAGAGCAGGAGATGGGTCATTCCTGTCTCTGTCTATCATGGAGCACCAGAAGAGAGCTGAATGCAGTTCTGCCTCAACACGTATCGAAGAAAGTGTCTGTCTGAGCTCTGGGTGTCCAACCTTTGACTGTGCTTTGGGGATGATAGAAACGTAATTATATCCCAAATCTTGTTGTCTGGAAGCTTCAACTCTGGTTTTGAGTATGCACCTCAAGCAGATGTTCAGCCTGGGGCTGGGGAAATTGGGCTCTTGTTGGCAGGGGAATGGCCAGTCAGAACTTAGTTCTCCTTGGGAGTCTTGTTCTTCTGGGAGCCTGACAGTCACACCCACGAACTGCCTATGGCACCATATAAGCTCCTTAACCAGCCATGATCCAGTGACTCACAAATAAATCTCAGAAGAGATAAACAAGTCACAGAGATGCCTCCAGACCCCAAAGTCACCACTATAGCACTGTAGCACTGTCGTCCTGTTGTTCATCAATTTGCTCGAACCGGAACCAATAACGTCTCCATTGTGAGACTTGTTGTTACTGTTTTTGGCAAATAGAATATGCCATGGGTATCTTGCCATGCTCTGCCATGAGGGCAAAATACTCCTGGTAGCTTGCCAGGCTCTCCGAGAGGGACGGAGGAATCGGACCCAGGTCCACTCCACGCAAGGCAAACGCCCTACCTGCTGTGCTACTTGCTCCAGTCCCAAAGTCACCATCCAGTTAAAAATTTAACTCTGGCTATATCACCCTATTTAAAATTTTAGAATTCCTGGAGCTACAACCCATGCTCTGCACTACTGAAGTTCCAGGAGTAGCACATTATATTTGATGGGATGCAAAGATAGTAGAAGACTAATCTTAATTTTAAAAAAGTTAGCACACAAGACTCAACCTGTAACATGTTATTAATCTCTTATACACGGGTTAATGGGTCCAGGTTGAGATGCAACAATCTTCACACACCTTCTTCTAAGGAAACTTTTTTGATCATTTTTAGTGAATTATTCATAGCAAGTAATACAAAATAAATTATTTAGGGCCTGCTATTGGGTCAGGCTTGGGTGGTGTTTAGGAAAACTCAAAATAATGGTGGTGGGAAGGTGTAATGGTGGTGGGATTATTGAGTGTAATAAATTATTGTGGACTATTGAGTGTAATAAATCACTGTGAACTACTTTACAAAAAAAACTTGAAAATAAATGAAAGAATTATTCCTTTAAAAAAAAATTAGGGTAGGCTGTGATGCCATCTCTCACAACTCTCTGGAGGGCTGGGGGTATTTTTGCTTTGTCAGTGCTGACTCAAGAGCTGGACTTCATTGGTGCTGACTATCTTGTCATTTCCCCGAACTGACTCCTGTGCTAGAACACACAAGACACTGATTTCTTTCCTATCTTCTCATAAACCCAAGGACCTTGGTCCAGTTTCTGGACTCAATGCATAAGACGGTCTCTGCCGCAGAAAGCAGGCTTAGAGACAGGCATCTCCATCACCGTTTCCTGCCCCTTCAGCAACCTTGACTTAGTTTCACTATTTCTGAAAGCCTTGGTCATACACACCAAATTTTTCTCCCTCCTCTGTGATGTTGCCTTTTCTTTGCCAAACTTAGGTTTTAAGAAGCAGTTGCAGAGTTAGAGGCCTATACCCTACACAGTAAACCGACTACACTACACCAATTAACAGTATCCCCTGCACCAATTAGCATGGAGGTTTTAGACAGCAGAAACGTGTCCTCTCAGCCTGGAGGCCAGAAGTCACCATCGGGGAGAGTCCAAGTCCCCTCTAGAGGCTCCTTCCTGCCCCAACTTGCGTTAGGGTGTCAGGGTGTCACTGTGACTTTTGCTGCTTAACTCCAAGCTTGGCCTCTGACTTCCCCTGGCCACCTCTTCTCCCCAGAAGTCTTCTCCTCTTCAATCCTTTATAAGGACACTTGCTGTCGGATTCAGGATAATCTAATTTTGAGACCCTGAACTTCATTACATCTACAAAAATCCCAAATAAGATCTGATCCATAGAATCTGGGAAAATGGAAAAATCATGGGGGGCAGGGTATCCTTTAATTTGCTATAATTCTCTTATAAACAACAGGTCAGAAGCAATAGATCTCCAACTTTAGTAGTTTGGGGGCGACTCAAGCCCTGTTCTTTAGCATGTGTCCATTCCATCCCACACATTAGGCCTAGGAGCAAGTCAAGGCCAACTTCGATTAGATCAGGTGAGTGGCCCGGAGGCTTCTCTTGCGTGTGCAATGGCAGCCAGCCCGGGTGAGTGCCTGGGAGTCCTGGGCTCTGGTCCCAGCTTCATCACCAGCTGGTGGGTAACACGGGAAATGTTTCACTTCCCCTCTCTCTGCCTCCCAATCTATACGAACACGGGGTTTGCCAGACTCCAATCCACAGGCTCATATGGCCCCCTTCCTGTTGATGTCAATAAAGCTTTATTTAACCCACCAGGGAATTCACTGATGGGTCTTTTAGGATTTCTACATGCCACAATAAAATTGTCCAGAAAATTGAAAACGCTTTACCGTTCAGCCTATTGCAGAGCCCCTTGACCAACTCTGGCTCTCTGCGGTCCCCTCTACCATGCCAAAGTGCAGTTCCAAACCTCTATTTCAGTTTTGTCAATTCTGCGAGGAACGTCTGTGGGTAAAGGGTAGAATTTAAATAAGGCGCTGTGGCACTTCTAACGCCAGCTGCACGCCCTTCTGGCCTGACTATTGAGCACAGAAGCAAGTGCCAGTGCTCCCAGTGACCCTGACCGCCACACCCACCCCCTCACTCTCCCTTCAATCAGGAGCTCAGTTCCGGGAGGGCTTTGGGAGGCTCTGCAAGGTCATGGGACCTGGGATTCCTCAGGCACCTGACCACAGCCTCCTCCAACACTGCAAGTCCACTCAGTGTCCACTGGGCTTCCATTGTTGTTACAGGTTCAAGAAAAGCCCTTTCCCGCTGTCAAACCCGTGCCAGCTTCATGCTCCCCCCCCTTACTCGTGAAACAAATCCTGATCTGCCTTTTTAGGCTGCTCTTGAATTTTATGGCAGCATATAATAAACATCTGACTGCTTTTATTTCTATTTAACTTTTATCTCGAATGTCTCTGCTGTTTCAAACCAAATATTTATAGCATCGCACAGCCGCCGAAATTTCATTCCTCGCCGACACTGTCAGCCCCTCCCGCTGGCGCACAATAGTTCTTCCAAGAACTGGGAACTCTCCAGCACCGGGTCGTTTTGACCCCCTCTGGCCACAGAGCTCCAGTCCTTGGGTGCACGGGAGAGAACCCAGCTTTTCAGACAGCCTGGCCCTGTGGCTCAGAGCAAGGCCATTTGCAGGTGATGGATGGGGGATCCTCCCTTCCCCCACCCCTCAGCTGGTTACTGGACTAGTGTGACTGCGGGAGGGAGCACCAATGGTCAGTGTGGCACAAACCTGGGTCTTCAGGCCTTAGGGTCCACTCTAAAGCCTCTTTCTTCCAACACTTGAGACCCTGCTGCATCCTAGGCTCTTGCTCCCGCCAACATTTCACAGCTGCTAAAATGTTCTTCCAGCAGCTAATAGACTCCCCCTTCTCTGGTTCCTCCACAGTGACTGGCCCCAAAGACCCCCCCAACTCTTGCTCTGGCCCCATCCAGGCTGCCCTTCCCAGTCCCAGGGCCTTCTGGATCAGAACTGGAGTTCTTCTGGACCCAGAGGGGACTCTGGACTGGAAACTGGAGTCCTTGCATCCTCTCTCTCTCTCTGAAGGCTAGTTTCTGCTTCTCCCAGGCAGGACCATGAACGCTGCAGGCTTAACTCGCTGCAGGGTTGCCTGTGAGCTGTTCCTCAAACCACAGCTCTGTCCTGTGAGAGAAGTGAGGATTCATTTCCTGGGGGGCACCAGCCTTAGTCTCTGAAGGAGCCAGCAGGCTGCATCGCAGTGGCCCTGCTTTCCTGGGTCTCCAGGCACGTAGTTTATGGATTCGCTCTCATCACTCCCAACCTGCACGCAATCTGGGACTCTGAGCATGTTCACTGGAACGAATCAGACTCTTACCTGCCTTCCCTTGGTCTCCTCCTCCTCATTGCACAGGACTGCTTGCTCCGAGTGAGAGTTCTGGGGAACTCTGACACACAGAAGGCACCCCACAATGGCTTAAGCTATACCTGGCCACTGTCTCGAGTGGAGTCACCCAGACCTGGTGGGAACCGTCCTTGAGTTATACAGTCTTCTGACGATTCCGTTCAGTCTGGGACAAGTGGCGTGCAGAGTTACACAGCTATAATCCAGGTTCTTAGTAGGAGTGGAGAGTGGGGGGAAAGTTACTCAGACCCCCCCAACATTATCTCCCATCTGCCCTGCCGTGGGATAAATCCTTTCCAACCCCACTAAGAAGGTATCTTCTTTCTATGCCAGGGAGCCACAAACACCAGAACTGGGCCGGGCTCGCTGGGGGTATGCCAGTCAGACACTTGGTAATTTTAAATTGCAGAAACCCAATGCAAAATCTGGCTGAACAGGAAAAAGGGACGTGCTAACACACCTAACTGAAAAAATATCCAGGGGCTACTTTGCTTCAAATACTGCTTGATCCAGGAGCTCAAGAGATAACTTCCCAAAGCCACGCTTCACTAGCAAATCCCACGTGGTCAGGGTGTGGGGCTGAAGGATTCTCAGACATCAATAGAGAGGGCTTAGCCTGGAGCCCCCAACTTCGAGGTACATGTATGAATAGGGATATGGATATGCATCACCTCGGAACAGAGATATGATTACACCTCCGTCTTGCTCCACAGGGGTTGGGCTCCACAAAAGCAGGAATGGTGTGCCATATTCTGAGAAATCACAGCAAACCTAAAAGACTAGTACCTAGCCAGTGATCTTCAATATGCTCAGATAACTGCCTAGCAGAATTAAAGTGTCTCCCTGGTCCACAACTCAGCAGTGCTCCCTGTGCCACACAAAGGGAGCTACATGAAGCTCAGAACCCAGACAAGAACATGTTTCTCGGGGGCTGGAGTGATAGCACAGCAGGTAGGGCGTTTGCCTTGCCTTGCACACGGCCGACCTGGGTTCGATTCCCAGCAACCCATATGGTGGTCCCCTGAGCATTGCCGGGGGTAATTCCTGAGTGCAGAGCCAGGAGTAAACCCTGTGCATCGCCAGGGTGTGACCCAAAAAGAAAAAAAAATGCTTCTCAGACTGACATGTTTATGAGCCAGTGCAAGACTTTTACATACGTGTTGTTTTTACTAAATTCTGAGATGTGAATTTGTGTGTGAGAGAAAGAGAATTAAATTGGTTCAAACAAGAGTCATCTAAATGAATGTTTCATGCAAATTATGATGAAATGATGAAATTCAGCAACTTAGTATATGAAATGCTCATTCACAACTACTTATATTGGTGTCATATTCAGGTTATTGAACCTTGTCTAGGAGGTATGTGAAGAAAGCCACGGTGCTTCTTGTCTCTGGCAGCCCTGCTGAGCTCAGCATAGAATGTATGCCCCCTGAGGGCATCTGATGCACAGAGCCTCAAAGCCAGTGGACAACCAGATAGAAAATGAAGATGCAAACTGTCTTCATTCAGAGACAACACGATAACCTAGATAACCTATAGAGGACACCATATGTAATCTACCAAAAATAAGAAACTATTATAATAAATTGGACTGGAGCAATAGCACAGCAGGTAGGGCTTTTGCCTTGCACACAGCCAACCCGGGTCCAATTCCTCCGTCCCTCTCAGAGAGCCCGCAAGCTACCAAGAGTATCCTGCCCGCACTGCAGAGCCTGGCAAGCTACCTGTGGTGTATTCAATACGCCAAAAACAGTAACAACAAGTCTCACAATGAAGACGTTATTGGTGCCCGCTTAAGCAAATCGGTGAACAACAGGGCAACAGTACTAATAAACCAAAAGTAATAAACTAATAAACTATTAATAAAACTATGATGTATAGAAAGTCAGTTCAGATTAATCAGTTTATCAAGTTGATAAAATTCATGTTTAGCCAGTCAAAGTCATCTAAAATGGAATTATATTGGTAGATATTAATGATGAGCAATCAATCACACACTGTTGTGTTTAAAAATATCATGTATGGCTTGCTTCATATAATATGATATCTTCAATTCTATCCATGTTGCTGCAAATTACATGATTCTATCATTCCTTGCAGCTGTATTCCATTGTGTATATATACCACACCTCCCTAATCCACTTATCCATCACTGAACATCTAGGTTGATTCCAAATCCTAGCTATTATACTGAGTGCTGCAATGAATAATGGTGTGCATACATCTTTTTGAATGAATTTTTTCTGTCCTGGGGATAGACACCCAAAAGTGTTTTTGATGGGTCACATGACAACTCAATTCTGAGTTTATTGAGAATCTTCCATACTATTTTTCATAGAGGTTCAACCAAACAGCATTCCCACTAGCAGTAGATAAGAGTTCCTTTTCACCACAACCCCACCAACAAAAATTGCTCCTAGTACTTTTGATATGTGCCATTCTCACTGGTGTAAGATGATAACTCATTGTTGTTTTGATCTTGATTTCTCTAATAATAAGTGATGGTGAGCATTTTTTACACATGCCTGCTGACCATTCATTGGTCTTCCTCAAAGAAGTGTCTATCCATTTCTCCTCAATATTTTGATGGGCATTTTAGATTTTTTTAGCTGATCTTTACGAGTAATATATATATCCTGGATCTCAACCCTTTATTTGATGTGCTGAGTGCAAATATTTTTTTCCCATTCAGTCCACTGCCTTTCAAATTTAGCAATACAGAAAATTTTTTGTTTGAATCTGAAGCAATATGAATAATTCGACATAATCATGGTGTTTTAATAAAATAAAATTTAATTTAAAAAATACTATTCATGGGGAAACAGATCAAGTGCCCAGCCCAGGCAACCTGGAACCTGGGAGAGAGAACAGGACCCCAGTTAAAGCCCTGAGCCCAGTGTTCTGCCCCAAGAAATGGTGGAGGGTTGATGCTAGTCTGCAGAACTGCCACACCACTTTCTCAACCCTGCTAAACCCCTAGGTGACTGCAGGAAATGATTCAGGCTCCTGGCCAAGGCAGCCTGGAGCCTGAGAGAGAAAGCAGGTCAACAAGCTTCCTAGGGTGAGAGAGCACTGTTTGGGCCTCCCAGAAGTGCATAGCAGCTAACATAGCTGCATGAGACTTCTCCAGTTCCATAACAAACACTGAGCACAGTTGGAATCTGGCAATAAATCCATGGTCCTACAAACAGGTGCAAAGGCGAAAGCAGCATAGAACTTCACCATGCTTAGTGAGCTAAAACGGCAGGTAGCTTTGAAGACTAGATCGGTGATAATCAGCTCTATAACCTCTCCAATAAGGCATCTAATGAATTCAAATAAACAATGGATGATTGCAGTAAGACAGAAAAAGATATAAGAGCATAAGTGAGGTAACTATTTAGCAGATAGAAGAAATTAAAAAAAAAACTCACTGGAAGTCCTCAGCAGCTGAGTAACAGCAGCTGAGGACAGAATCAGTGAGCTCCAAGATGAGATGCAGAAAACCCGCAGACAACAGAAGAAGATGGGAAAAGACCTCCAAGTAAATAAACAGCTGACAAGAGACCTCTGAAACAAATTCAAGAGAAACAACACAAGAGTCATTGCGGTTCCAAAGGTCAAGGAAGGCAATTCTAGCGAAGAAGCAACAGTCCAAAAAAATTCTCATGAGAAGTTTCCAGAGCTGAAATGTGCATGCATCCAGATTCAAGAGGCCTGAAGGGCACCAGCTAAAAGATACCCAAATAAAAACACTCCAGGAAATATCTTAATCAGAATGATGAAAGCCATAGATATAGATAGAATACTGAAAAGCAGAGATATCAATGAAGAAAATAATAGACAAAGGAACATCCCAAGATTTACCATTCAGATTAGAAGGAGCAATATAGAACATGAATAAACAATAGCTCAAGGACTTCATAGACTAAAAACAGACTTTACAAGAATAACCCAAAGGGGCTACTTCAACACAAAACAAACCCATAAACACACCAAACTTCAACAGAAAGATGGCACAAAATTCGATGAAAATAATATCTCTCAGTGTCAACGGTCTAAACACACCAATTAAGAGATACAGAGTTGCAAGAGAGATTAGAAAAATGAATTCTGCTGATTCTGCTGAATTCAGCAAGATTCTGCTGCCTCCAAGAAACACATTTGAACAGTAAGAGCAAATACAAACTCAAAGTCAGGGGTTGTAAGACAAAATTTAAAACAAACAACACCCACAAAAAGATTGGAGTGGCCATATTTGTATCAGACATTGACTTCAGGCCTTAAAAAGTTTTGAGACAGAGAGGGTCATTTTTTAATGACCAAGGGATATGTACATCAGGAAGAACTTACACTCTTAAGCATATATTTATGTTTTTCTGGTCCCTCAGAAGGGACTTAAAGCAACTTATAATACATGAAGGAAGATAATAATAGCAATGTAGTAATACTTTGAGACTTCAACACTACTCTGTCATCTCTCAACAGCTCAACTAGAGTAAAATTCGGCAAGGAAATAATGGCATTTAAGGAATAAATGAACGAGAGGGGTTTGGTAGATATGTATATTTGGGCTTTTCATTCACAAAAGCCAAATACACTTTCTTCTTCAATGCACACAGAGACACTCCAAGATAGACAATATGCTAGACCACAAAAAATACCTCCATAAAGTCAGAAGAATGAAAATAATGTCAATTATTTTCTTAGATTATGACACACTGAAAATAGAAATTAACCACACACAGAAACTGACAAATAACGCAAACACCTGGAAATTAAACAGCTTACTGCTAAACAATTAGAATAAGGACATTGGCTACCAGAACATGTAGAACACAGCAAAAACAATGTTAAGTGGACAGTTCATAACTATGCAAGCATTTATCAGCAAGGAATAGGGACACTTGCCGATGACAATAACCTAACTGCACAGCTTAAGAAACTAAAAAATGACAAACAGAAGGAGTCTGAAGCAGGCAGGAATAAGGAAAATTTTAAACTTAGAGCAGAAATTAATTAATTGGAATTAATAGAAACAATCCAAAAGATTAATGAAACCAAGAGCTGCTTCTTTGTAAAATAAACAAGATCTATGAACTACCAGAACTACCAGCAAGACTCACAAAGAGAAAGGAAAATCTAATTATCTGAATCAGAAATGAAAGGGGCCATATCACAATAGATAATACAGAAATTCAAAGAATCATAAGGATTACTTTGAAAATCTTTATGCCATGAAACAAGAGAAGCAAAAAGAAACAGATTCTTGGACCCCTATAACCTCCCAAGGCTGAACCAAGAAGATACAGAACCCCATATCGAAGAAATCAAAATGATAACCAAAAGTCTCCCCCCAAATAAAAATCAAAACTCAGTTGGATTCACAAGTGAGTTCTTTCCAACATTAAAGTAGACTTACTGCCAATCCTATTCAGGTTTTTTCAGAAAATGGAAGAAACAGAGGCACTTCAGAACAATTTCTATGAAGCAAAAACATTACCCTGATACCAAAAGTAGACAGAGACAGCACCAAAAAAGAAGAAAAGAGAATTACAGGCTGCTACCCCTAATGAATATAGATGCAAATATCCTTAAAAAAATACTAGCAAACTGAAACCAGCAATTCATCAAAAAGTCATATACCATGACCAAGTGGGATTCACTGGGGGAATGAAAGGATTATTTAACATACATAAGTCAATCAGTGTAATATACCATATCACTACAAGAAAAAATAAAAAATTATGGTAATATCAATAGATACAGAGAAATCACTTGATAAGATCCAATACCCATTCATGATTTAAAAAAAAAATCCCTCTTGGAAAAATGGGAACTGAAGGAAATTTCTTCAACATACTCAAAGCCACTTACCAAAAACCCACAGCAAAGATTATACTTAATGGGAGAAAAATTGAAATCCTTCCCTCTAAGATCAGGCACAAGATAAGGTTGCCCACTCTTATCACTTCTATCCAATAAAGTACCGAAATTTTTTGCTATAGCACTAAGGCAAGAAAAAGATATTATGAGCATTCACATAGGAAAGGAAGAAGTCAAACTTACACTATTTGAAGATGACATGATACTATACTTAGGAAACCATAAAGACTACAAAATATATTATAAAAACTATTGATTTGTATATGATGGTGACAGGCTGTAAAATTAACGTGCAAAAAGTCCATGTATCTCCTGCATACAAATACTGAAATAAAAGAGAGAGATTTTTTTAAGATCTCATTCACAGTTGCGCATCAAAAACTAATTACCTAGGAATCAGCTTAACTAAAGAGGTAAAAAACCTGTACAAAGAAAACTACAAAACTTAAAGAAATAAAAGAGGACACTAGGAAATGGAAGCCCATCTCCTGCTCATGTTTGGGAAAATTAGCAACATAAAAATGTCAGTATTTCCCTGATCATTATGCAAATTCAGTGTAGTCCCATAAGGATATTCATGACATTTTTCAAAACAATTGATCAACAATCCTGAAATTCATGTGGAACAATAAGCCTCCCTCAATAGTCAGAGCAATGCTCTGGAAAAAAGAAGATGGGAGGTACCACTTTCCCTAACTTCAAACTGTACCACAAAGTGGTAATAATTAAACAGCATGGTACTGGAATGAAGAAAGATCCTCAGATCAATGGAATAGAATTGAAAATCCAAAGACAGACCCTCAAGTACATGATCAGTTAATCTCCTATAGAGAAGCAACAAATATGAAGTGAAGCAAAAAAAGCCTATCAACAAGTGATGTTGGGAAAACTGACTGGCCACAACTTACACAACACCCACCCTCCCAAAAAAAAGAACTCAGACCTCTTTCTAACACCATACACAAAGGTCAAATCAAAGTGGATCAAAGACTTCTGTAGCTTTGAATCTATAAGGTTCATAGAAGAAAGCAAGGGCAGAACTCTCCATGACATTGAAGCTAAAGCATCTTTAAGGAGGGCAAAACACCACTGACCAACCAAGTAGAAGTGAAGATAAACAAAACTGGGACTACATTAAATGAAGAAGCACCGGCACCTCACAAGAAACAATGATTAGAATCCAAAGACAGCCCACACAGTGGAATAAATTATTTGCCCATCATTCGTCCAATAAAGGATTAATATCTGAGATATATATATACAGCACTGGTAGAACTTTACATGAAAAAAACTTCCAACATCATCAAAAAAATGGGAAGATAAGATGAACAGGAACTTCTTCAAAGAAGAAATAAAGTTGGCCGAAAGACAAATGGAAAAAAATGCTCTATATCACTAGTCATCAGAGAAATGCAAATCAATACAACAATGGGATAATCACCTCATTCCAGAGAGACCAGCACTCAGGGCTGTAAGGGTAGCACAGTGGTAGGGCATTTGCCTTGCTCCAGGCAGATCCGGGTTCGATTCCTAGCATTCCATATGGTCCCCTAAGCACAGTGATTCCTGTGTCCAGAGTAAGGAGTAACCCCTGAGCATTGCTGGGTGTGACCCAAAAAGAAAAAGAAAAACAGAGAGACCAGCACACATCTAAAAGAGCAACAACAATGAGTGTTGGAGTGGGTGTGGGCAAAAAGAGACCCTCATTCACTGATGGTGGGAATGTTGACTGGTCCAACCCATTTGGAAGACAGTATAGATATTCCTTAAAAAAGAAAAAAAAAAAAAACTTGGAATTGAGCTTCCATATCACCCAGAAATTTCACTCCTGGGAATATACCCCAAGGGTCCAAAAGCATAATGTAGAAAAGAGGTACACATTTATGTTCATTACAGCACAATTAACAGTGCCCCAAATGTGGAAACAACCCAAGTTCCCAAGAATAGATGACTAGAAAAAAAGTTATGATACATATATATATAATAGAATACTACTCAGCCATAAGAAAAGATAATGCCATCAAATTTGCTGCTGCCACGTGGATGGATAATGTAGAATGAAATGAATCAGAGGGAGAAAGACACAGAATGATCTTACTAATATGAGGGATGCAAAGAAACATATTGAGGAGTAACTAATGTCCAAAGGCAGTAGAAACTAAGAGCAGGAAAACTGGTCCTTAATGGGAAGCTTGTTGTTGTGAGAGGAGTCGGGGAATAGGTCTGGGGAGGGGCCAACTACAACGGTAGAGGAGAGTGGTCACTCTGGCCAAGAACTGGACACTGAAAGGAGGTAAAGGGATATGCATGATACCCAATAGTAACAGTATTATAAAGCATAGTGACGGATAGGGAAAAAAGGAAAATTAAAAAAAATAAAAATTGTACTTGCCACAGAGGGCAGGCTGGGGAGGGGGGAGGGAAACTAGAGACATTGGTGGAGAGTAGTGGACCCTGGTGAAGGGATTGTTGTTGGAACATTGTGTGCCTAAAACTTAATCATAAAGTAACTTTGTAATTTTGTAATTTACAGTGATTCAATTAAAAATTATGATAGTCTAAAGATGGAAGTCACTAACCTAACAAAATATTTGAAAGACACGTATTCTGACAAAAGCAAATGTGAGATAAATGAAAGAAAATCTAGACAGACCATGAAAGACTGACGTTTCTCACAGTTGGTGGACTCTACATTATGTCAGTTCTTCCCTAATTGATTCAATGATATTACAATCAGTCAAAGGCTTAGCAGACTGTAGACATTGACAAAATTTATATACAAAAACAAAAGAATAATCAAAATGACTCCAGAAATGAAATCCTTTAGAAAACGGTACTACTTTATTTCAAGATTAGTATAAAGCCATATTAACCAAAACTGCATGACATTGGCATAAAGATAGCAAAGCAGATTTATAGAATAGAATTGGGTATCGAGAACGAAACCATTACTAGTTAGATAACAATGTTTACAAGAGAGAAAATGCAATGCGCTGAAGGAAGAGTAAACTTTCGACCCCTGGAACCAGGAAAAATGAATATTCACAGGAACAAAATGTATTTGAACTTACACTTCACAATACCTGCCAAATGAACTCAAAAGTGGAGCATAGCCCTAGATGTAGAATGAAAACTATAAAATTCATCGGAGAAAACATAGGTGTTTTCTTCTATGAAGAATCTTCGATTAAGCAAAATTATTTTACACCTGACATCAGAGCACAATTCATAGAACAAATAGATAAGGAAATTAATTTCTCCTTTTAAGCACATTGTCAGGATAATAATGAGACAAGACATGGACTGGTAGGATATTTTGCATAGCATATACCTAATAAAAGTCATATCCAACATATGTAGAGAACTCTCATAATGTAACAGCAAACAACCCAGTCAAAATGGGAAAAATCTCTGGGCAGACATTTCACCAGGGAAGATATAGATGAAAAGCAAGCATATAAGATCCTTGACATCATTAACTCTGAGGGAAACACAAATTGAAACCAATAGAGATATGTTTACAGAAGACATATTACAGAAAGTATTCTATAAGATACCTTATATAAAGTGTGATGAAAAGATCAACTCTACCCTAATGAGTATGAGGGAAGGAAGTAAAACTTTCTTACACTGTAGATGTGAGTGTAAATGGATGTGAATGTAAATGTGAATGAAAAATGTTCAGCTACTTTGTAAAACATTCTGAGAGTTTGCTAGAAACTAAAATCAACCATTAAACTCAAAGGTAGTAACAAAAAGAAAAGGAAATAGGTCTATACAAAGCCATGGATGTTCATAGCACCCTCTCTATAAACAGAAATCAACCCAGACAAAAACCAATTGTCCATCGAAAGATAAACTAATGAACAAATTATAGCAGTTCAATTTAACAAAATCACTCAAAAGTAAAGAACAATTGAACACAATTGATACAACATGAAAGTATCTAAAATAATTATATTGAATAAAATAAGTCATTCAAATAAAAACATTCAATACGATTCTGTTGACATGAAACTCTAGAGAAAGCATTCAGGCCTATAGTGGCAGGAAGAAGGTCTGTGACTGGGATGCAGAGAGGGACTACGGGGGGTAGGAGGGGACCTTTGGAGGGTATGATGCTTGCTCTTTGACTGTGGTGATGCTTTCATGGATGGAGACACATGTTGAAACTCAAGCTTGTACATGTTAAATATGTACAATTACTGTAGGTCAACTACACCTGAATAAATCCATTTTAAACAGAAAACCGTGTTGAACACTGTAAGACTTAAACTGTAGATCGTGAACAGCTTTGTAATTGTGTATCTCATAGTGATTTAAAAAATAATAATCACGATCACAATCACGAAATCCCGTTAATCATTGATTTCTCGAGCGGGCTCAGTAACCTCTCCATTCGTCCTTTCCCTGAGATCTTAGAAGTCTCTCTGGACTCGGCCCTCCCAACGATGTCTATGTCACACTGGAGGCTCTTTCAGGGTCAGGGGAATGGGATCCAGCTTGTTACTGGCTTTAGCATATGAATACACCATGGGAAGCTTGCAAGGCTGTCCCATGTGGGCAGGAAGCTCTCAGAAGCTTGCCAGTTTCTCCCAGAGGGAGAAGTAAAAAAAAAACAACAACAACAATAATAAGATAAAATAAAAACACCTGTGATCTAAAAAAAAAGAAGAAGAAAACATCAGTGAGAAAATAATGCATCTCCCTGTATAGCTGAGATCTTGCAGGTGCTGAGAATGAAGGCGGGCCTGGAACTGGGGGTTCCAGCAGCTGGGAATGACAAAGGTGGTGCATGGGGAATTTCGGTATTTGCTCCTGAAACAAGAGTGAGTCTACTGCAAGTGTGAGCTCAGTGAGAAGAGGAGCACCGGGAGGCTGAGAAGAGAGAAGCTGCCAGAATCTAAGAGCAGGGGGCCAGGCAGCACGGAGTGAGTGGGGACGTTGTTCTCGGGGGTCAGCATGGTGGAAGTCTTGATCAGCTCATTCTGCTCACAGGAGAGGAAGGCAAATGGGAGACTTGTGACTCTTAAAATCTGTGGCCTCTTCAATTGCCCTCCGCCCTCAGTAGACCATGATAAATTCATCTCTCCGGACTCCCTAGACTGGCAAACTCAGTCAAGATGGGACAGGCTGAGCCTCCAGTTGCAAAGCCTCAAGGGTGCAATGACATGGCCCACAGGGTGGCTGGTGTGGAGGGTCACACCCGAGCTGAGGGGGCAGAAGTCACGGTTGGCACAGGGCTCTGCCTGGTAGTCTTCGAGGATGGCTTTGACTCACTCAGATACCTCGGCCACCGTGTTGCGACTATACACTGCAGACCGACCTTCTGGGCTTAGAGAGATTGTCTGCAGACCATCCCTCCTGGGCGTTGGCAGGAGAGTGAATAAGACCATGGGAGGGAGGGATCTACAGGAAAGACCAAGTGGGAATGAGGTGTAAGTGATGCACGCTGAAGCAAAGCCTCCCTTTTTGGTACTGTGGAGAAAAAGGCCCCCGGTCCCCTCAGTCACCTTTCCCATGGCTGTGAGGCTGGGCTCTAAAGTCTCACACCTGTGGGGCTGGAGCAATAGCACAGGTGGTAGGGCATTTGCCTTGCATGCGGCCGACCCGGGTTCAATAATTCCTGAGTGCAAAGCCAGGAGTAACCCCTGTGCATTGCCAGGTGTGACCCAAAAAGCAAAAATAAATAAATAAATAAATAAATATAAAATAAAGTCTTACACCTGTATCTCTCTCTAGAAATTGCTCTTCCCTTCCTCAGGGACACCCAGAACTTCCCCCTTCACAAGAAAGGGTTTTTCATTCAAAGACCAGCTTCTAGAGGGCAGTTAAACTCTTCAGTAAGGCAGCACAGCTCCATGGCTTTTTAGGTGCTCCCTGAGAGACCCAGATAAGGCCAGACTCCAGCTAGGTCCATGCTTTGTCCAGGTCCTTGCCTGTCCCCTGGTTTCATACCCAGCCCCACCCTCTACGAAGCACAGTACCTAGCCTAACCCCACACAGAACTTACACAGAACTCCCAGACGCTACTTCAAGGGCCCAGACAGCAGGACCTCAGCTCCTAGCCTTTTGAGTGAAAGCTTCCCTGGCCCTAACCATCGTCCAGGCTACCCCAGGGCCCTATCCCTTGGTGGCATTGCCTGAGTCTCCTGGCACTGCCCCGTTGTCAGGGACCCGGGACCTGTCTCACTCTTGGATTTTTTTGTTCGCACACTCTTCTCAAAAAAAAAACACATTTTCAATAGCTTTAATTTAATCAAAATGTTCTTGACTAAGATCATTAAAGCCTCTGAGAGAGGCATTTAATTCTAAATTCACCATATCCACGGTGAAGCAGTTGAGTAACTGAAAAATCAACTTTATGTCATAATAGTTTGTTAGAATGTTTGTTTACTCTTCATCTGAGACGCGCTAATTAAAACAAGAGGCCTTCACAGCAATCCAGTCAGCAAATGGGATTGGTTAATAGATAAGGGATGGTTGGTAATTATGGGGAAGCCCACGGCCCACCCACACGGGCTGTGTTTGGGGGAGAGTCAAGAGCCTGTTGCACCCTGGCTGTTCATCGGGGTTCTACATAAGGCATTCCTTTGTCCATCAGCCCCCTCATCAATGTGTCTCGTGAAGCAGCTCTAGGGAGCATTTATCTTTGTGGGGTCTCTCCTCACCCATGCGTCTTTCATCATCTGGAAGGGATGCGATTGAGGACCCTTAGGAATTCCTGTCTCACTCAGGCTGCGTTTCTTCCACTTTCCCAGACTCGGTGGGAAGTTTGTGCTTCCCACTCCCCCTTCTGCAAACAGAGAAACGTCACTGTCCTCAGAGACGCTGGCCCTTCGTCAGCTTCTGGAAGCCCACTCAGCCCGCCCTCCCACTTTCACCATCCCACAGCCTCTCCAACACACACGCCCTCAGGAACTGAGACGTGCTTCAGTGGAAGGTGCAGGAACCTGTCCAAATGCAAATGCCCAGGCGCAGGGTTGCATGCACAAAGTAAAGCATGAAATATCAGCCTTTGTCTGTCAGCAACCCCACCTCACCCATCTGGCTGTGCCCGTATTTAGGCATAATCACACAGACACTAGCAATTTTCTCTCTAATTCCCTTCCTCACATCTCCAGGGATGATCGCCCAAGATCCTGCATTAGAACTGCCCTGCCGCTTTCCCTGCAATGTCATTCCTGCCCTCCTGAGCCCACCACACATGACTCTTCACCTTCAGCTGTTCTCGGCCAATCATTTAACACTGGCTCACAGCTAAGGGTCCTCACCTTGCCACAGGTGCCAGGACACCTGAAGGAGATCTCTTTAGAGTAGGTGTAGTCTTGCTTATTTTACAGGAAGAAAACTGAGGCAGACGGACAATGGATTGGCACAAGGCCATGTTGCTATGGGAAAGAACTAACACAGGACCATGTTGCCATTTGTTATGTCTCACTCATCTTTGTAGGTCCAGTTGCCTTAGTTTTATGATGTAGAGATTCAGCCTTCTAGAAGGTATAATCTTGGTGCCAAGAAATGTATGCCATACATGAAAAAGTGCTCTACATCACTAATCATCAGAGAGATGCAGATCAAAACAACCATGAGATACCACCTCACACCACAGAGACTAGCACACATCCAAAAGAACAAAAGCAACCGCTGTTGGAGAGGATGTGGGGAGAAAGGGACCCTTCTTCACTGCTGGTGGGAATGCCGACTGGTTCAGCCCTTCTGGAAAACAATTTGGACGACTCTCAAAAAATTAGATATTGAATTCCCATTTGACCCAGCAATACCACTGCTGGGAATATATCCCAGAGAATCAAAAAAGTACAATCGAAACAACATCTGCACATGTATGTTCATCGCAGCACTGTTTACAATAGCCAGAATCTGGAAAAAACCCGAATGCCCCAGAACGGATGACTGGTTGAGGAAACTTTGGTACATCTATACAATGGAATACTATGCAGCTGTTAGAAAAAAGGAGGTCAAGAATTTTGTAGTTAAGTGGATGGGCATGAAAAGTTTCATGCTGAGTGAAATGAGTCAGAAAGAGAGAGACAGACATAGAAAGATTGCACTCATCTATGGTATATAGAATAACAGAGTGGGAGACTAACACCCAAGAACTGTAGAAATAAGTACCAGGAGGTTGACTCCATGGCTTCGAGGCTGGCCTCACGTTCCGGGGAAAGGTCAACTCAGAGAAGTGATCATCAACTACATTGCAGTCGAAGGCCATGTGGGGGAAGGGAGTTGCGGGCTGAATGAGGGCTAGAGACTGAGCACAGCGGCCACTCAACACCTTTGTTGCAAACCACAACAGCTAATTAGAGAGAGAAAGCAGAAGGGAATGCCTTGCCACAGTGGCAGGGTGGGGTGGGGGGGAGATGGGATTGGGGAGGGTGGGAGGGACACTGGGTTTACGGGTGGTGGAGAATGGGCACTGGTGAAGGGATGGGTTCCCAAACTTTGTATGAGGGAAGTGTGAGCACAGAAGTGTATAAATCTGTAACTGTACCCTCACGGTGATTCTCTAATTAAAAATAAATAAATTAAAAAAAAAAAATAAAATAAAATAATATCACTACAAAAAAAAAAAAAAAGAAATGTATGCCATGGTTGCATTGATGACACCTTTGTATCAGGCAGTTATAAAGTACTGTGATAAGATATTAATAGGGGTCAAAGAGAATACACAGTTAAGGTGCTTGCCTTGCACACAGCTGACCCGGGTTCAATCTCCAAATATTGTCCCCAGGGTCCTGCCTGGACTCATTCCTGTGCACAGAGACAAGAATCAGCTCTGAGCAATCCCCTAAACAACAACAACAACAGCAATAAAAACACAAAAATAAGTAATAAATCTATGTGACTATTAGATATTTTTACATATGATAAGAATTAATATCTTTGAACATGCACGCATATGTGTGTATCACTGTATCACTGTCATCCTGTTGCTCATCAATTTGCTTGAGCAGGCACCAGTAACTTCTTCATTGTGAGACTTGTTGTTACTGTTTTTGGCATATAGAATACGCCATGAGTACCTTGCCAGGCTTTGCCGTGTGGGTGGGATACTCTCAGTAGCTTGCTGGGACAGAGGAATCGAACCCAGGTCAGATGCATGCAAGGCAAACATCCTACCCACTGTGCTACTGGTCCAGCCATATGTGTGTATATATGTATATTATTATCAAGTGATACAACTCTGTCATGATAAACACTTTTGTCTTGATTTTGTGCATTTTAAAAGCAAAGGTTTTGTGTTGGTTCTATATGTCTAATAGTGGGAGGGGCCAAGGATCCCAACATTCAGGAGACGGATCAATTCCTGCTATCTCCTGCAGGCCTGGCTCAAAGACAAGGTGCTCAGGCACTGCGGGGCAGAAAAGAAATAAGCGAACAATAGCCTCCTGTTCCATTGGCTCCTAAGATCCCAGCTGTCCTGTGAGAGAACAGGCCTGAACACAGAGGCCTCTGCTGAGGGTTGGTTCCTTAGGACCAAGGAAATCTCCTGCTTTCTCAGCTCTATCAGGCCAGCTGGCCCTGGGACCACTGCCTTTGCTATGAAGAAACCTGGCCTTGGGAGCTGCCACCAGAACGTGCTCATGTCCTGTTTCTGAACTGCTGCCTCTTCATTCTCACTAGCAATGATTGAGGGTGTGATCCCTGGCAACACTGCCCTTAGCTTGTACACACATCTTACTCAAATCCCCCCAGCAACTGCCTGTTGCCCAAATGATGGTAACCCATGAGGGCTGAGACGCCTGCCAACCTCAGCACTGTTCCCTGCACTTGGAGTTGTGCTTGAAAGCCATTGAACTGTCTTCTCCTCCTGGCTCTTCCCAGAGCCAGGAGGTACACAGCAGACAGCATTTGGGATTCCCTCAGCACATCCCAGCTCTGGTAGAAAATGCAGTTTCCCTTGATGAATCAGGCCATTTGGCCCCGGGTAGACCTCAGAGCATACCAAAAAATCAGCTACCCTAGGAGCAGAAGTCAGAGAAGCCAGAACAACATCATCTAGGCCAGATGGCACGGAGGCCGTGCTGGTGGCTTTCAAGCCCTGCCTGACCAAACCTCCACACAGGCCGTAGCTATGCCTGTTTCTCACCCCGGCTTCTCTGCCTGGTGGTCCTCTTTCTCATCTCTGCCCCAGCCCAACCCTATCCCAGGTGGAGCCTCATCCCCACATCACATTCTGCGACCCCCCTCTGAACTCTTCCTGTCTGATCTGCCACACTTGGGGTGGCAGCCCAGAGAAGCCATATCACTACAGGTCCTGCCTCTGTGTACACAGAATGATGGCACAGGAGCCAGAGTTGCATAGGACACAGGCCCTGGATAAATGAAGCTCAGCTATTCACACCTGCTTTCTCTCACCACTTTGAAATAAATTTAGGTCCAGATGTCTACCACCTTGTAAAAAAAAGATCTTTGAAGGGGTGGTGGAGATTCAGATTGTATAATAGCAATCCCATCTTTTAAATGCAAGCCAGTAAAAAATATAACTATATAAGCCATAATCGTGGGCCTAAAACTTGTAAGTAGCTTGTTCTATATTTGAAAAAGTTATAAATGAGTTCTAATGACCTCCAATATAAATAATTAGTAAATGACTAAATTCTTATGAAAAACATTAACATTTTTTAAAAAACAGAATAAATGTAAACTAATCCAAATTAATGAAATTCTGTATACCTAAAGAAGTTCCATCTTTGGACCAAATTTGGGGACAGACAGATGATTGGTGACCCTCTTCCAAGAGTATGTGTGGGAAGTCTCATTTGGTGCCATCAAGTCAACACAGTCCCCGCACATCTTTCTCCCCTACCTCTGTTCCTTGGAGTGGCATGACTCCTTCACAGAAAACTACTTCCTCCTTCTTATTCATGAATAAGGCAAATTTGCATGTGACTCAGAAGTTCCAATTCTGGGCATCTATCCCAAGGGCCCCAAAAATCTATTCAGAAAAGATATTTGCACTCTTTGGTTGTTGCAGCACTATTCACAGTAGCCAAACCTGAAACAACCCAACTGTCCAAGATCAGAGGACTAGAAAAATAAGCTATGATACATATACACAGTGGAATACTATGCAGCTTGAAGAAAAGATGAAATCATGCTATGTTGTGCTACTTGGACAGATCTGGAGAGCATCATACTGAGTGAAGTTGGTCAAAAGGAGGGGGACAAACACAGAATGACCTTTCATACATGCGGTATAAAGAAGCACAGAGGAATAACAAATGCCCAAAGGCAACAGAAACTTAGAACTGGCCTTCAGTAAAAAGCTTACCATAGAAGGGGCTGGGGGTAGGACTGGGGAGTGTAGGGGGCTCTGGCACAATGGCGAAGGAAATTGGACACTTTGGGGTGTTGTGTGGTAAGGGTTAGTATTATGCATGAAACTTTAAATTAACAGTATTGTAAACCAGGATGCTTAACTTAAAAAAAAAAACTAATTAGAAAAATAAATAAAAGAAAACAGTAGGACTAACCATATATTCCTCAGTTCTGTCTAGTAAAAATCTCAAAGTTAAAATTAAAACACAGAAAATATGCTACTTTTGGGGCTGGACTGATAGCACAGCGAGTAGGGCATTTGCCTTGCACGGGGCCAACCCGAGTTCGATTCCCAGCATTCCATATAGTCCCCCGAGCACCGCCAGAAGTGACTCCTGAGTGCAGAACCAGGAGTAACCCCTGAGCATCGCTGGGTGTGACCCAAAAACAAAAAAATGTATGCTACCTTCAAACATTCTTTTATTAAACTTTTTATTTAATTTTCTTTAACTTATTTTCTTTTACTAAGTTCTACTTTTTTTTTCTTGTAAAAAATTTATTTTTGTTCTATTCTTTAGTTTTGTTCTATTCTTTCACTGGAAAAAAAATCATCAAAAATTTATGTATCAGTTAAGTATAATGTAAATGGCAAGTGGATTTGGATCAATGACCATTTTCTTTCTTTTCCTGACCCAGATCCATGAGTATAAGGATACCCATGATATTTTTCAAAGAAAAAGGTCAGTGCACCTGAAATTCATATGGAACAATAAACCCTCAAATAGTTAAGGAAATCCTTGGGAAAAGTAAGACAGGAGGTATCACTTTTCCCAACTTCAAACTATATTACAAAGCATTAGAAATTAAAACAGCATGGGACTGGAATCAAGACAGATCCTCAGATCAACAGAATAGATTTGAATGTCCTGAGACATGCTCTCAGGCATTTGATCAGTTAATCTTCAACAAAGGAGGAAAAAATATGAAGTGAAGCAAAGAAAGTCATTCAACAAGTGGTACTGGGAAAACCGGTTGACTACATGCAAAAAAAAAAAAAATGAACTCAGATCTCTTTCTAACATCATGCACAAACATCAAATCAAAATGGGTTAAAGACCTTAATATCAGACCCAAATTGATAAGGTGTGTAGGCAGAACTCTCCATAACGTTGAAGCAAAAGGCATTTTTAAGGATGAAGCATCACTGACCAAGAAAGTGGAGGCAAGATAAACAAATGTAACTACATTAAATTAAGAAGTTTATGCACCTCAAAGGAAATGATGACCATCATAAACAGACAGCTCACAAAACTCGAGAATTTATTTATCCAATACTCATCTGATAATATCAAAGATATAAAAGACATTGGTAGAAATTTACAAGAAAAAAAATCATACAACCCCATTCAAAAACTGAAGAGTTGAACAGAAACTTCTTCAAAGAAGTACAAATGGCCAAGAGGTACACGAAAAAATGTTCTACATCACTAATCATCAGGAAGATGCAAATCAAAATAACAATGAAATATCATCTCACACAACAGAAACTGGTGCATATAAAAAATAATAATTACCAGTGCTGGAAAAAAGGACCTCTCATTCACTGCTGGTGGGTATGTCAACTGGTGCAGTCTTTCCAGGAAAACAATAAGCACATTCCTTAAAAATCTAGGGATTGGGTTTCTATTTAACCCAACAACTCCACTTCATAGAATATACTCCAAGGACCCAAAACAAAATGGAGAAAAGACATTTGCACCTCTATGTTCCTTGCAGAACTATCCAACAGAGCCAAAATCTGGAAACAACCCAAGTGTCCCAAAAATAGGTGTCTGCATAAAGAAATTATGATACAGATACACAATGGAATATGACTTGGCCACAAGAAAAGATCCAAGTCATGAAATTTGCTGCTACCTGGAGCGGCCTGGAGAGTATCATGCTGAGTGAGAATGATCTCCTTTACATAAGGGAAATAAAGAAACATAATGATGGAATAACAAATAACCGAAGACAAAAGAAACAAAGAAAATGAGAACTGGTATTCAATAGGAAACGTTCCATTTGAGGGGTTGGGGAAGAGGAGAGAAAAGGGACAGAGCCTATGGTGGAGGGAAGCATTCAACTGGAAGGAGGAGGTGATGCTGAAAAGTGGTAAAGTGTTATGGATGAAACTCTACCAACAATAGGACTATAAACCACAGTACAAACACTTTTTTTTAAAGACATCTCTTGTAGAAGCAGACTCATGGGTGGCAAGCAAATGGGGGCTGGAGGTGGTCATTGTTGGAGGGTAGTGGACACTGATAAAGGGATCAGTGTTGAAACACTGTGTGCCTGAGACGCAACCATGAATAACTGTCATTTCACAGTGACTGAAAACGAAAAATTAAAATGTGTTTTAAAGTGACAATAAGAGGGAGGCATACTGGGGTCTTTGGTGGTGGAATATGGGCACTGGTGAAGGGATGGGTGTTTGAACATTGTATAACTGAGACATAAGCCTGAGAACTTTGTAACTTTTCACATGGTGATTCAATTAAATAAATTTTTAAAAAATAAAGTGACAGTAAGAAAGGCTGGCTGGACTCACCAAGGGGAAATCCTTGGAAAGAGGAGTAATGAGGAGCATATAAAGAAGAGTCAAAGAAAACAAAACTGAAGTGAAGGTCTGTGGGAGGATCGCCCAGAGTGGCCGCTGCACCTGCAGAGCTGACGCCGTGATGGTCTGGGGTGGAAAAGTTCTAGTGCTCAGTGCCTGCCATCAAACTCAATGGGGAGAATTCTGATTGCTTCTATTGCATTCCTTCTCTTCATCAGCCCCATCGAGACCCTCACACCAAAGCCAAAGGACCTCTGTGGAGGTAGCCCTGGGGTGGGATTTCGGGCAAGAGGGTGTTCAGTGGGCTTCGTTGGAGTATGGAAGTAGGCCAGCCTGCACTGAAGATTCCAGTCTGGGACATCAGTCCATTCCTGTTTCTTGTGAACTCAAGGAAACCCATCATTGCTGGAAGTAGTCACACTCCTGGGAAGGAACCCTTACGGAGGAAGGAAGACTCGGGGAAGCGGAGGTTCTCAGAGTTCCTTCCTGGCCTTCCAGGTCAGACTTACCCCAGGCCTGGGGCAAACTCAAAGGTACCCTTCCCCCCTAAGCATCCTTCTCTGTAGCCCTGCCTCTACCCCTTATGGGTGGCAGGATTGGCCCAGCTTTCCCATCCCTTGGCTGACCCTGAATCCTGCTATTCCACTGAGTCCTTGCCACTACCATGTTCTTACAAGCTCATCCCATCTTAGCAAGTCTCTGAGCCACTCCGTGGATGACAGGGCTTAAGAAGTCGTTAAAATTGCACTTATTTGTGGACTATAGAGTAACACAGTGGAAGACTAACACCCAAGGATAGTAGAGATAAAGGCCAGGAGGATCACTCCATGGCTTGAAAGCCAGCCTCACATGCTGGGGGAAAGGGCAGCTGGGATAGAGAAGGGACCACTAAGTAAATGATGCTTGGAGGGCTCGCTTGGGTTGGGAGTGCTGAAAGTAGACTATAGACCAAACAGGATGGCCACTTAGTACCTGTATTGCAAACCATAACACCCAAAAGGAGAAAGAGAGCAAAAGGGCGGGGGAGGGGGGTGGGGAGGTAGCGAGAGGGATACTGAAGAATGGGCACTGGTGGAGGGATGGGTGCTCAATCATTGTATGACTGAAATGTAATCACAAAAGTTTATAAGTCTGTAACTATATCTCCCAGTGATTAGTATTTTTAATTAATTAATTAATTATTTTAAAAAGAAGATATTGTTTGCTATTTCCTTTGGTTGCAATTCAAATGCTTTTCCTTTTGCTATGATAAATAACGCCACAATAAGCTAAATGAATCTTTATCCCAAACTGAAAAAAAAAAGTAGTCAGAAGCGGCATGACCCTCTCTGGTGTCTTAAGCTGTCAGATTGTGGACCAGTCTAACTACCTCTCTAAACTTCCATTGCCTCTGTTCCATTAACACCTATAAGGGTGATAGTGAGAGTAACATAGTGTTATCTGTGAAGACGCTGGAAGAGAAGGCTTTAACTGCCCTAGCATTAACTGACCAACTGCTTTGTGCTGACCTCTTTCCAGCCTCAGAGGAGTGAGCCAGGTGAACAATAATGCCCTGCCCTCTTGGAAAGTGGTGGCAACCACATAAATGCAGAAATGACCAGCGTTATCTCAAGTACAATCATAATTCCAGTGAATAAATAAAAAGATACACAGGCAGGAATGTCTTCAAGAAGAGTTTGTGGTCCAGCTCACTGGACCCACTGCAGCTTGTTAGCCCCTTAGGAACAACCTCTGCTGCCATCAGCTGCCTCCAAGATGTGTGGTCATCTCTGGGAAGCCTCAGCCTAGGACTCATGCAGGCCCGGCCACTGTAGGCCCAGTCATTTGGGCCCCAGGGGAGGAAAGTGGTGATGAGAGGATCTTCGAGGTGTGCGACTGGCTCTCCAGTCTCCTGCATCAAAGCCAACTTCTCTCTCTGCCCCTCGACTTGCATGGCAAAGCCTCCTTAAACATATCCTGCATCCCAAACCCCATCCCTGAACCAGTTTCCTTCTGGAAAGCTCACATGACCAAGCATAGAGAAAGAGAGCTCTTGTGCTGTGAGGCTGGGGGCTAGGGAGAAACTATGCAGACCCCAGAATGAAGTCCAAGCAATTCTTTTGAGATCACACGGGGAGTCTTGTAATACAAGGAAACCACATGTGCAAAAGTCCTTTGGGGAAAATGATCCTAAGGTGAGGCCTTAGGATAGTAATAGATGAGATAGTAATAATAGTAATAGAGTAGTAATAGATAAGCACAGAGGCCCAGATTAAATGGGCTGTTTGGTCATGAAAACTATTTTCTTTGGGGTCAGAGATAGGAGAGAAGTTAAGGTGCAGGCCTTGCAATACATGGTCCCCAAAGAATCTTCAGGTGGAGCCCTGAAATTCCACCACCCCCCCGCCCTCAAATTGCTGGATGTGGGCCTGGAATCTGTCAGCACTGCTAGAATCAACCAGGTAATTCCTGGCTCTCTAGGACCTACATCCTTACCCCTCACTTTGAACCGTAGATCCAGTTTGTCCAAGAATCACCAAGAGAGGACCCCAGGCCTCCTGGGTACCACTGAAGAAATCATCAATCTCCCGATTCCCTCCTGCAAAAAAAAAAAAATCACTAGCTTTGGGGCTGAAGCAAAAGCACAGTGGATAGGGTGTTTGCCTTGCACGCGGCCGACCCAGGTTCGATTCCCAGCATCCCATATGGCCCCCTGAGCACTGCCAGGGCTAATTCCTGAGTGCAGAGCCAGGAGTAATCCCTGTGCATCACCGGATGTGAGCCAAAAAAAAAAAAGAAAGAAACCACTAGCTTTGACTCTAAGTGAGAGATGAGCCCATAGCAGCAAATCCTACGATCTGCAGATGTTTCTAACAGACCCTCTAGTCGGTGTCTTGGAGGTTTGGGTCCTGCTAGTCAAGGTAGCAAGGAGACAGTTTCAGCAAACAGTTTGGCGGTCTTGGGTGTGGTTCTCCTCCTCCAGCTCCCGGTTCAGACGTGTCGGTGCTGTCACTGCACCAGAGCAAGGCAGTCCTAGCAACAGCACTTGCAGCCCCAGCAGTCGCCAGGGTGAGGCCGGGCGAGGCCGGGCGTGTCCTGCTGCTAGGGCGCCGGGTGGCCATGGGGTGCTGGCAAGCAGCTCCTCTGCACATGTTGCGTCTGCAGCAGGCCTCCCACCACGCAGAGTGTGTGTGTCTGTGTGTCTGTGTGTGTGTGTGTCTGAGACAGCGGGCTGAGCCACACACATCGCTGGGGCACACCTAGGCTAAGAGAGGAGAGGACGGACGCCACCTCCAAACCCTCCAGATTCCAGACAGATCGCCACCCAGCTCTGCAGAGGCTGCTTTCATTTTCCAGAATGTTCCCCTGCCTCTTGCAGCTGCTCTGCCATCTTTAGAAGAGGGCTGGGCAGAGTATGTGTCCTTCCGTGCCGCCACTGGAAACCTCAGCCCGGGAGATGACCCAGGAGGCCGAGGGTCTGTCTCGCTGCCCCTCGGCTCTGTCTCTGGGTCCTCAGGTTTCTCTTGCGTATGTCCCCAGGAGCTGTTCTCGGCCGCTGACACTCGGGTGCACAAGCAACTCTGCTTGGAGAGGGATCTGGAGGCCCCGGCTTCAGAGAAAATTCCATAATCAACTAGGCTGAGTGATGTGTTTAGGGGGCCGAGGCTGATACAAACTGTAATTCACATTCCCTGGGCGCCCTGCTCTGCAATAAAGCCTGGATGTCAGCGGCCCAGCCAAGAGCTAGCATACCTGTTTGAACCGGTCTCGTGCCAATGGAAACACGTCAAAAAAGAACAACATTTAGCCAACTGTCTAATGCCAATGGGTTCTTTCAACCCCAATGAAGAATGATGACCTAGATCGGTCTACAGGAGCCTGCTCAATGTTAATCCGTGGTAAAGCTTCAGCCTCTCTTTGTGGGCATTTAGGAAGCAGTGTCCCTGCGCATGAACACAATGATGAGCTCTGTGGTCCTCTGTGGCCCAGCCAGCCGGCACCAGAACGGGGCCGCCAGGGCCGCCTCCATCATGTGGACCCCTCTCCGGGATGTTTACACACCTGGCATCAGAATCTGAAAATGTTTAGGCCTTCCCCAGGCGGAGTTAAGAGGTTTTAATTTATAAGTGACCCTGCTTAATCAAAACTGCCATTGAAACACAAACCCCATCAAGCAGATTTCAGAATAGGAATTTCACCACTGAAATAGCCCCATGTTGCCGTTTCTTAGTCAAATATGTATTTAGCCCCCCGAGAATCCTTTTCACTAAGCCGGCAGCTCCGGCATGCACAATGGTTTAATCGTATATTGTTCTCTGAGCACTAACCCTTTACAAATCATATGACATAAAAAGAAAAATAAGTAACATTGTAAAGACAGTAATGAGAACTGTTGAGCTAAAGTGCCTCTTAAAGAAATCCTAATAAATTCCAGAATTTCTAGTCTTCTGGCAAGCTTTCCATTTAGAACAAAATCAATGATCAATGGCTGCAACGAGCCAGCATTAGGCTTGCATGCCTCCGGAGCAGGCAAAACTCATAGACGAAAGATGACATTTCAGGAAAAAAAGCTGACATTGAGTCCATCACTGTCATCGCTTCTGCCATAAAGCAGCTTCAAATATTAAAACATTTTTCATCTGTGCTGCATTATTGGCACCAGAAATTGTTTTCTCTCTGTCTGGTGCGCACTTGAACTGCAGCGGCGCTCCCCGGAGACTCGGGATTGTTACCAAGGCCTCATAACATATTGGCAGTTGACGTGGTGGTGTTCATGTACACTTGCCACTCACACAGAGATGCCCCTCCCCCGGCCCGCGGGCGCCGGCACACACGGGGGGCTTCTGGGGGGCGGGAATCGGGGGCGGCCACCCGCCCACACAACACAACACAGGGGAACAGGGGAGGCTGGGGCGGCTGCTGGTGGTGGGTGGAGGCCACTGGGACCCCCGGCTCCCGAAGCTGCAGATGGCCTTCCTCTGGCCACAGCCCTGCCTCCCCCCCGCTGCCCCTGCCCTCCGCGTCTCTCTGGGGGCCACCCCAGCGCAGGAGGACATCATTGTTCTTTGCAGAGAGAAGGCTCTGGCTGCAGAGAGCCGTTAGCACAGCGCGCTGCTTTCCTGTCATCTGACGCAGAGCCACGAGTCAGGGAAGTGAGGGTTTACTGCTTTTGTGCCTGGCCTCCCAGTGTCCACTGCCAGGAGAGCCACAGACACCCAAGGCCCATCTCCATTCACAGTCCCCGAAAAGGGTCATTAGGAGGGTGGGTACACCGGGCCAACAGGACACACTGGGGCACTAAAGGGTCTCCCTGACTACGGATGCTCCTTTAGGGGCCCTCCCAGCTCCTGTGCACCAAGTCCCGGGTGGGGGGGGGGCTCTGTGTATCCTGGGCCCCTGAAAGTCCATGAGACGGGCAGCTGAGCCAGTGGGTCCAGAGTGGCGCTTCTCCCTGGCAAGAGTGGACCCCAGGACCAGATACTCCTGTGACGGCTGACTGCCCTGGCCACACAGGACTGGCAGGGGGTCCCTTCCCCACCTGGAGAAAATGCAGCCGCAAGGAAGCACATTCCTTCTTGGGGGGGTGGAGCATCTCTGGCTCTGGCCGAGGCTGCTCTCTGCAGCTGGAGTCCCAGAGGGCTCCGGAGGGTTGCCAGCTGGGCAGGCGCGCTCACTGCTCCGAGGAGCCCTCCTGCTTTCAGCACACAGCATGGGAAATTTCTTAATTTCAATTAGGATCAAAAGAGGGAATTTTAGGGTCTTAGACGTGAGGCTTTTTGCATCAACATATAGTTATATAGTTCTGAGTCTGTCTTGTTGTTGTTGTTGTTGTCGTCGTCGTCGTTGTTGTTGTTCTGGAGCAAAATCCTCAGCGTGCCTGGACCTGGTGAGGGGCCAGGATTCAGTCTCTGAGCCAGAGATGGTGGCAGAGACACTGGGCAGGTCCTACAGCCAAGCCCCTACCCTTGACCAGAGCCAGGCCAAGGCAGAGCCGAGGGGCGGGGAGGGGGGTCCCAGTCTCCCACTCAGATGCTCCCTGGAAGCAGCTGGACTGTGGGGGCCGGGGCACAGGCAGTGGTGCTTCTCACAGCCCCTGTCAGAGTGGCACCCACGCCTCTGTGAGGCCAACAGCCCCGCTGTGCTTCACGGCCTGACAGGAGTAAGGACGTGGTCGTGAGGAGCTCAGAGGCGCTGGGATGGGTGACAGCAAACTGGAGGAAGCCTGTTGGGGTGCTGGACACTTCCTGGGCTGGGGTCCCTGAGGGGGGCCTGCAGAGGGGTGGGGGGGGGCTGTGAGGGGGACAGGGGACTGCTGAGCCCCAGGGCAGCTGAGAATGTTGCTCAGCCTCGGTGTCCTGCTTCCCTAAGCAGCACGTCCTCTCTGGGACTGCCCAGGACCTACTGCCTGGGTCAGATGGCCTCCCAGAGCCTCCCCCCTCTGACAGGGCCTCCTGCCCTGCAGGCTCAGTTTGCACATCCCAGCCCTCCCCCACTCTGTGAGCAAACAAAACAGCCTCCAAAGCGCCACAACCACGCAAAATGTTTCCACCCACCACACTCAGATTCCCCCTTGCTAAAGAGAACGTATACCCCAAACCGCTGGTTACACAGCAGGCACCTGCAGACAGCAGCAGGACGTAGGATGCAGGTAGCCATCCACAGGTGTAGACCACAGACCTCCTGGGCTGCCCCCTTGCAAGGCCCCTCCTTCTGGCTCTTCTCCCAGTAACCCCAGCAGTCCCAACCCCCGCGCCCCTCCCTCACAGTGTCCTGATATCCCGCCAGTCTCGAACAAGGAAGATGCTTAACTGTGCTCCGTGCAGGGAACGTGTGTTCTGCAGACCGTCCAGGGGAACAGTCAAGTGTGACTTCCGGTCTGCGGCTCCCCAGCAACAGAGCAGAGGCCTGGTAGGGGTGGAGAGGAGAGAGAGAGAGAGAAAGAGAGGAGGACCCCAGGGAGCTGTGGGAGGGCCAGGTGTGGGGAGACACACACACAGGACTCCCACACCCCCAAGCCCATCCAGACGCCCTGTACCGCACATCTCCGCGCAGAAGCAGCCGCAGCAGAGAGGAGTGCTGGGCTTGGCAGCGGAGGCGGAGGGCGGATTATCAGGGCATGGAGAAGAAGAGCAAGGGAAGGAGGGGAGCGCGAGACGGGACCACACAGGGAGCCGCGCCGAGCCGCACAACCATCTGCCGCCACTTCACTCGCGGCTCCGAAAACTGACAGACACTCCTTTAGCAAGGCCCAGGCCCGTCAGATGAGTCAATCAATCAAAAAAATTCTTATGAAACTTAATCATAGAGGGTCGTGTTAGGGAGTGGGGAACAGATTAAATTACCACGGTATTAGATACGGGAAATGATTTCTGTCAAAACCATCTTTACTGCAATTATAATATGTTAATTATGTATTTCATTAAGTAAGTGGATTAGAGTCTGCACAGATGAAATCATGTGGAGGCTTTGAATCATTTGCCGAGCACGGTGGGAGGACTCCTGTGCGTGGAACCCAGTTAATTTGGAAAAACTTTCACAGGCTGCCCGTGATTTGCTCCTGTCTTGGGTGACGAGGACCCCAGTTCAACGGAAGAAGCCGGCGCTCCAGGAGGATCCAGGGATTGGGTTGAAGGCCTGTGGGGTGGAGATGAGGCCCAAGGGTCAGGGAGAGTTCTCCCCAGGTGCCTGCGAGAGTTCCCTGGGCGTATTTGCACCATGTGGTCAGTCCTCTGGCGATCTACTGCAATGCAGGACATCACCGTTAAGTCCACCACTTGGCCTCTCAGAGCATCTGTTCCACACCTGCTCTGGGGCTGCCCTTCCCGTTGAACTGTGGGGAGACCCCCCACCGTGGTGAGGGGAGCTGTGAGTGGAGTCTCCTTGCAATGCAAAGGGCTGCCCAGCTAGAGATGGGGTGACCCGCGGCCATGGCAGACACGGCTGGATGTTTACAGCACCTTCCTGGCCAGTATGGTAAGTCCACCTCTCTCTGGCCCTGCTGTATACAGCTGCCACGAGGGAAGAGGCACATGGAGACCCAAGAGACACCGCCCCTCCCTGACCTTCATGTCTCTCGGGCCAAAGCAAGGTTGTGGGGGTGCCCAAGCCCAAAACCAAGTGCCCTTGACTCCAGAGGTGGGCTGATTTTCCACAGTGGACCTTCCCACCCCATTGAGCCAGGCGTCTGGGGGGTCAGGAGGAGGGAAGGGATTCCCCAGCACAGCTTGGGTTCAAGGAATGTCATCGAGGAGCCACCCCCCAAATCCCTCTGCAGTCGCCCCCCAATCTTCCCAGGTTGTGACGTTCCATGGGGGATTTGAGGGACAACTGAGCCCAGAGAAAAAGCCACGAAGAGTTAATCATGATGCTTCAAGAAGAGGAGGCGTCCAAGGACCCATAAATGTCCCGAGCCCCTGAAAGCCTGGTTATCAATGATAACCACAAGGGAGTTCTGACAAAAGGGAGCAAGGCGCGGGGGGCAGGAGCAGGCCTGCCTGGAGTGCAGGCGGCGTAAGTGACGGGAAAAGGTTGGCTGATTTGATGAAAACCCCATCAGCCTCTCTGGGGAGATATTACTTTCCTCATTATTCCACTGATTGGCCTTATTTCATCTGAAGAATGCCACGCTCCTCTCAGGGCTGGCAAGCCTCCTTCACAATATCTAGGAAGGGAAGAAAAAAAAAAAGAAGAAGAAGAACTATCACCTTCTTAATGGAAACAACAAGGAAATTAACACGACTCATCTTCTTTCTTGGGATCCTGGGAGAGACCCACCCAATCCCTTATCTTCTGACCCAGCCGCCACCCCCACGGCCCCCCAAATTATGGAATAAATGGCTCGGATCTGGTGCGCCGAGCATGGAGAGGGAGGAGTCTGAGCCCAGGCGAGGCTGAGGCCCTCGCATAAATCCCAGGAGAACAAAGGCTCCACTGCAGCGCCCGCTGGCTCGCTGGCCCTATGCACGGGAGCCGCGGCCCAGCGTGATGGGTTGATTCTGGAAGGCAGTTTTTCGGGAGAGTCAGACCCGGTGCAGGAGAATAGGTCTGCCCCAGATGCTGCACAGGGCGCTGCGTGCCAACACAACAAGGGTGTGTGTGTGTGGTGGGGGGGGGGGGAGAAACACTTGTGAAACGGAGCCTGAGACTGGCGTTATCAATGGCCTGGAGCTTGCAATAACTGTTAATTAAGTGCATTTTTTTCATTATTCTGTAGCAAAGAGGTAAGATTTAATGATGTAAGTTAACAATGGATGATAATTTAAAGTGGTGACAATAGTTTAATTATTCACACACATACAAAAGTTAACTTCATAACTTATTTCTTTGTAAGAACAAGTTCATTTAAAATATTTTGAACTGTGCATACAATTATCACTTAGACTCCTTCCTTCATGCCTGTGTAGAGACAAAGAGTCAATTCTCCCTGCAAATTTCTCACTAGACAGTTCTACAGAAGGAGAATTCTGTTGCTTAGTTAAAAAGGAAAAAAAAAAGAAGAAAAGAAGAAAAAAAAAACGAAGGAAGAAAGAAAAACTGGGAGGGAGAGGAAAAAGTCCCATCCCAGGATTGACTTAGAATTTCGTGGGAATTCAAGAACGGGTTGTTGCCCTCTTGTTTTGCCTTTCCAATCAAATAGGAATCAAGCTCCCCTAGAGGAATGAGTGCCTGTGTGGCTGGGGTCAGGCGTGGGTGGGGAAGGGGGTATGCACACAGGCTCGGGCAGGGCCAGAGAGGGCACACAGCCTCAATGGTGGGTAGAAAAGCAAGGAAGAACAAATTATCACTGGAAGAGAAGGTCATCCTCTTGAGTCCAGAATCTTGGCATGATGTAATTCTGACCTGGCTGAGCACCAGAACAAGGGAGCTTTATCCAGGATGCTCAGGGACTCCGCAATCTTCCGCATCACTTCTTGGACCTAAGATTTTTGGGGGGTTCTTTGTTGTTGTTGTTGTTTGTTTGTTTGCTTTGCTTTTTGCCATATCCATCTGTCCTCGGGGTTTACTCCTGGCTCTATGCTCAGGGATTACTCCTGACAGGGCTTAAAGGACCATCTGGGGAGGTGGGGATTGAACTCGGGGGGGGGGGGGGGCACATGCAAGCCAAGCGCCCTACTCACTCCAGCGACAGGACTGAGGGTTGTTGACTGGAGTCGCCGTTGGATCTCTGAAATGATTCCACCCCTCCTGAAGGGTCTAGCCCAAGAAAGAGCAGAACTGTGCCCTGCCCACCTTGTCCACTTCTGGCCCTCACTCATTTTCTAGCTGATGGGAAGCAACTTTCTGAGCTTCCCTTGGGCCAGGAAAGAGCTGCCATGGGCAGCATCACCAGACCCACAACTTCCAGACCTCCCTGGCTAGGGAACATCTCAAGCCCCTCCTAGAAGCCAGGAGCAGAGCCATAGTGAAATCAGCATGTTGGGGTGAGAAGCCCACCTCAATGCAGGCACCTCCAGACACACTTTCCCAGTCTCCCCAGGCCTGAAGGACAATGAAAATTAGCAACTGCATCACCTTGTCCTGTGCCCCTTGTTCCTCCATGACTGCCTCTGGGTAGGGTCACTGAGAAGAGAGTGCTTTGACTAGAATATTTAAAACAATGTGTGGCTGCTTGCCAGGGTCTGGCATCCCTAGCTACAGTCGAGGAAACTGCATGGTGGCATCCCTAACTACAGTCGAGGAAACTGCGTGATGTATAAGACGCTGCTGTGTAAAGGCGAGTTTACTCCCGTTCTCCCTTTGCATAAAAAGATCTTTGGAAAAGAGTGTAACAGTGTTCTTAATAGTCTTACCAAAATTGTTATGTGCTGGCCTACAGACCTAACATCTGTAACACGGGGCTTAACATGTATAAGGTCAACTCTGGGTGGGTATAGCACATGGTCCCTAGAGCATCACTGAGTAGAGCCCACCTGGAGATGATCATAATCCAGCTAATCCCTGGCACCACAGAATAACATCACATCCTTAGGCCTTAGCATTAAACCACAAATTCAGTGAACGGAGTGGCCTCAAGCCCCCTGAGCACCCTTTGGGAGTACCCCCTCAATAATGTATATATATGTATATGTATATATATTTATATGTTTGCTCTTTGGGTCATACCCAGCGATGCTCAGGGGTTACTCCTGGCTCTGCACTCAGGAGTTACTCCTGGCAGTGCTCAGGGGACCATATGGGATGCTGGGAATCAAACCCGGGTTGGTCGCATGCAAGGCAAACACCCTACTTGCTGTACTATTGCTCCAGCCCCATCAATAATATTTTTTTTAAGTAGCGAAAGTAACTTTTCTTCCTCCTCTCTCCAAACCCCCCTGTAAAGTCAGCCCCTTACTGAGGGCAGGCCCCATGCCCTTGTTGACAGTGCTGCTGGGAACACCCCACCTGTGGCTTGTCCACCTTAGCCCTGAGCCCACCTCCCTGACCCTTCACTAATCCCGTGAGAGGAAACCCTATCCAAGCTCAGGGAGATCTAATTGTTCCTCTTCATTTCATTAATAGTTTACTAGCAACTTGCCTTTCATTTAAGAATAGATGTGACATAAAATTAATATTTTAATCTGAATCTCTTTTATCTCTTTCTTCCTTTATTTCTTAGACCTCCCCATCTTATGTTCCCCACCCACATCTCATTCTCATCTTAGTTTCTAGTTAAGAACTAACCTTCGTTCTATTACCAACATCCACTGCCTTGTCATCTTCTGCCTTGTCAAATTCTTTATGCATTTTTTTGGTCTGTTCATCAATCTTACATCCTCATATTGCAAACACGGGTGGAAACATCCAAAGCTTGTCATTTTCTTTCTGACTTATTTTATTTCACATAATTCCCTCAAACTGTTTCCATTTTGTTGTGAATGGCAAAAATTTTCTTTTTTATAGCTGAATAAGTATTTTTTTCAAAGTTTGTTTTATTAGAGCACCATAAGTTACAAAATTATCCATAATTGGTTTTTTTACATACAATGTACCAGGTTCCCTCTCCCAAACCCCCAGCCCACCACAGCCCCAGACTACTAGTTTGACAGGCATCTTGTTTAAGTTTGGTTAATAAAGTTTGAGTCTCATGAGTTCAGTGTTGTTAACTCTGTAGTTTGAATATTTAACTCAGTCATTCCTTAACACCACCAAAGTACCTGAATCCTCTTGAAACTTGCCCACATTGCTTCTCATCTATCTCCTCCTCCTTCCCCTTCACTCTCTTTTTTTCCTTCTCCTCCCTATATTCTGGGACAAAGGGTGACCTGGGTATCCCCCCTTTAAATCACTTCATTTCCTCAACCAGTTACTCGAAACACCACATATAAATTATATCATCCTATGTCTGTCCTTCTCCTGGCTTACGTCATTTAATATATCTTCCAGTTCTATCCCTGATGCAGCAAATTGCATGATTTCATCATTCCTTATTGCTGTGTCATATTCCATTGTGTATATGTACCACATCTTCATAATCCACTGATCTGTTGTTGGACATCTAGGTTGATTCCAAATCTTAGCTATTGCTTGGACTGGAGCAATAGCACAGTGGGTAGGGCATTTGCCTTGCACGCAGCGGACAACACGGGTTCAATTCCTCCATCTTTCTCGGAGAGCCCAGCAAGCTACCAAAAGTATCCTGCCCACACAGCAGAGCCTGGGAAGCTACCTGTGGAGTATTCGATATGCCAAAATCAGTAACAACAAGTCTCACAATGGAGACGTTACTGGTGCCCGCTCAAGCAAATTGATGAACAACGGGATGACAGTGCTACAGACAGTGCTACAGCTATTGCTCTGAGTGCTGCAGCATATAATGGTGTGCATATATCCTCTTTTAAATTTTTTTTATTTTATTGAATCACCGTGAGATAGTTACAAGCTTTCATGTTTGGGTTACATTCTCACAACAATCAAACACCCATCCCTCCACCAGTGCATATTCCCCACCACTGATATCCCAGGTATACCCCCCTTTCCCACCCTCCCCCTGCCTCCATGGCAGATAATATTCCCCATACTCTCTCTCTCTACTTTTGGGCATTATGGTTTACAACACAGACACTGAGAGGTCATCATGTTTGTTCTATTATCTACTTTCGGCATGCATCTCCCATCCCAACTGGTTCCCCAGCCATCATTTTCTTAGTGATCCCTTCTCTGTTCCATCTGCCTTCTCCTCTCCACTCATGAAACAGTCTTCCTGCTATGGAGCAATCCTCCTGGCCCTTGTATCTATTGTCCTTGAGACTACATCAAACTAAGAAGCTTCTGCACTTCAAAAGAAACAGTGACCAAAATACAGAAATAGCCCACAGAATGGAAAAAAATATTTACCCAATATCCATCTGATAAGGGATTAATATCAAGGATATACTAGTAGAACTGTATAAGAACAAATGGGGAGAAAAAATGAACAGAAATTTCCTCAAAAAAAGAAATACAAATGACCAAAAGGCACATGAAAAAATGCTCCACATTGCTAATCATCAGGGACATGCAAATCAAAACAACAATAAGATATCATCTCACACCACAAAGACTGGCACACATTCAAAAGAACAGAAGCAACCAGTGCTGGTGTGGATGTGGGGAAAAAGGGAAGCTCTTTCAATGTTGGTTAGAATTCCAACTGGTCCAGCCTTTCTAGAAAACAATATGGACAGTCCTTCAAAAAATGCAAAAAAGGATGCAAAAAAGCACAGTAGAAATGACATCTGTACCTATATATTCATTGCAGCATTGTTCAGAATAGCCAAACTCTGGAAACAACCCGAGTGCTCTAAAACAGATGACTGGTTAAAAAAACTTTGGTACATCTACACAGTGGAATACTATGCAGCTGTTAGGAGAGATGAAGCCATGAAATTTGCTTATAAATGGATAGACATGGAGAGTATCATGCTAAGTGAAATGAGCAAACAAATAAACAAACAAACAAACGGTGAGTCAGAAAGAGAGGGACAGGCATAGAAGGACTGCACTCATTTGTGGAGTATAGAATAACATCACATGAGGCTGACACCCAAGGACAGTGCATATATCCTTTTGAATGAATGATTTTCTGTCCTAGAGATAGAAAAGGTGCCAAGGTGGAATTGCTGGGTCATACATTAGCTCAGCTTTAACTTTACTGAGAACCCTTCATACTGTTTTCCACAGGGGTTGAACCAGGAATCATTCCTACCAGCTGTGGATGAGAGTTCCTTTTTTCACTACCTCCCCAGCAACACAGATTGTTCCCATTACTTTTGTGCCATTCTCACTGGTGTGAGATGGTTCCACATTGTCGTCTTTGATTTGGATTTTCCTAATAATAAATGGTGGTGAGCATTTTTTAATGTGTCTGTTGGCCTGTTGGCCATCTGTTAGTTTTCCTCAGAGAAGTCCCTTTTCATTTCTTCTCCCCATTTTTTGATGGGGTTTTGGATTGGTTTTTCTGATCTTTATGGGTTCTTTATCCTGGATATCAATCCTTTATCTGATGCATTGACTGAAAATATTTTCTCCCATTCAGTTAGCTATCTTTTAAGTTTAAACACGTTTTTTTGTTTGTCTGTTTGTTTATTTGTTTTTTTTTTCTTTTTGGGTCACACCTGGCAGTACTCTGGGGTTACACCTGACTCTGCACTTAGGAATTACTCCTTGCTGTGCTCGAGGAAACTTATGGGATGCTGGGAATTGAACCTGGCTCAGCTGCATGCAAGGCAAATGCCCTACCCGCTGTGCTATTGCTCTAGCCCCAAAGCTCGTATTTCTTTTGCCATGCAGAAACTCTTTAATTTCATATAGTCGTGTTTTCGTGTTTTCTTATTTTTTATTCCATCACTTTTTCCAGTGGCATTGAATCATTAATTACACCTTTGAGGTCCAAATCTTGGAGCATCCTGACTATATTTTCTCCAATGTATTTTATACATTCTGGTCTGACCTCAAGGTATTTGATTCACTTTGAATTGACTTCTGTGTAAGATGTGAGATGCAGATCCAGTTTTAATTTTTTTTATACATGGTTATCCACTCTTGCCAATACCATTTGTTGAAGAAGCTCTCTTTACTCCATTCATGATCTCAACAACTTTGTGAAATATTAGCTGACCACATTTGGGAGGTTTATGTCTGGATATTCTATTCTGGCCCATTGATCAGAGAATCCATCCTTATTCCAACACCATGATGTTTTGATCACTTTGGCTTTATAATATAGTTTCAAGTTAGGTGATGAGATTACCCGCCCATCTACTACAATTTCTTATTTTTCAGTATGGTTTTGAGTATTTGCTATATTTCATGATTCCATAAAACTCTATTATGGACCATTCTAAATCTTTGGTAAATGTTGTCTAAATTTGGATATGGATTGCATTGAATCTATATAGTAATTTAAGAAAGATGGTCATTTTGACAATATTAATACTTATAATCAAGAGAATGGAATCACCAGGTATTTGGTCGCTTCCATAACCCTGCATTAATGCTGAGTGAATAAAACTTTTCAAGTTAATTATTGTTTACTTTTTGCTCAGATACCTCAAGGCGAGATTGCCCAATTCTGTGGTACCTTCCCAAAGTAGCTCCATCAATACTGTCCAAAATGGTTGTGCCAATCTATTTATATTTTTCTCCAGACTATTTTCAACACTTGTATGACTTTTGAAGTAGGTCATCATCACAGGCATGACATGGAAACTCATTGTGATCTTAACTACTCGTAAAACTAAATTATTTCTCCCTCTCCATACAGGGGTTATAAGCAGAGAGGAATATGCAGAAGGACACTTGTGCTGAGCGTGTGATGTCTTTGGGGCCTGTAGTAGATTACTGAAGACATCAGACCAAGTAAGATTTGATTGTGCTCAATAAAGGATGTCTATTGACTAGATATGTCCTGTCTTTTCTTTTTAATTGAAACACCACGAGATACACAGTTACAAAGCTGTTTATGATCGGGTTTCAGTGACACTGTCTTACTCTTTAAAGATGCTTTACACATCAGGTACTTTCTATCATGTGGCTTCTGCTTTTTAGCAATTATCACCAACTAATGTTTCAAGTTTTGTGTATTTTTTCTGTCTGTCTTCCCCTCTAAGCCATGAGCCCTGAGAGCAAAGGATTTGACCTTTATGTCTACACATGCCTATATCGTCACCTACCCCATAGGGGGCACTGAGTAAATATTTGTTGGACAAATGAATGGAGAAGCATCTCATCTATTATTAAAATGTTAAATAATCTCCCCCTTCTTTTATGTAGCAGGTGTGTTAACACAACTGAACCAGAGAAGGGGTTGTCTGTGGAAGAGTTATTGATCCTTCTTTGTATTCAACTCCGTACCACCATATGAGTTTATAGTTTCTCTTAGTATACAGACAAAGCAAAATTTCCCCATCTATTGACTTTGTTTCACCAGAAAACTGGCTTCGACTGATAGAATAAACTGGGGGGAAAAAATAGTTACCTAATTTTGAGTTTCAGTCTTGAGAGGTCTTGTGTCTCTGTGCATACCTCTGCACTTCTGTCAGAACCCTGTGAAGGACATGCCCGGGAGAACCTTCTAGAACAAGGGTGAGAATGCAAGACACATATAGCAGAGCCACCCAGCTGAGTTCAGCCTAGATGGGCTCAAACCATACTGCCAAGTGAGCTGCATAAGTGCTTCTATACCATTGGCATCATGTTCCTGTTTGTTAAACAGTTCAAGTCAGTGTATGATCTCCATATCAGCAGTGTGACAAGAAGTCTCCTGAATGGATGCCCCTACACAAGAGACACTGGAGGGACCTCAGATAGACATACTGAAGTCCTGGCCAGAACCTCTCCCCTTTCCTCAGCAGGGAGAAAAGACCGGTGCTCACTGTGAGCCTAGCTGGGTGCCAGCGCCGTCCCCTGCAGCTCACATACATGCTCCCATTTAGTCCCCGCTGGGCTGCTCTGCTCCCACTTCACAGAGGAAGGTCTAGGCTTGATTAAGGGATAAATCTGTCCCTTCCGAGTCCTGAAAGTACCTTGCAGCTGTATTATTTCAAGATGAACCCACAGAAGAACCGAGTCTGCTGCCATCTGAATAAAAGGGTAGAAAAGCAGATCTAACTCCTCAGTGATGCCAATCTTCCTCTCTCTCTCCTGACTGAACAGCTGCTGTGGCCTCGCATAGACCAGGTCCCACGCTCTCCCAGGGACTGTGGTACTTGGATGAAGAATATGTATGCTGGCACTCTTTGCATCTCAGCCTTCTTATTTGCCTTAGATAACCCCCCTTCAAGAGAGAGCAGCACATTATATAAGGGATTCTGGAATTCTGCCTGCTAGATGACAACATTTTTAAAACAAAGGAATAACTATAAATCCCATTTGTTTCTTTGCCAGGTTCTCCAAACAGTTTTGTTGTATGAAAGTGCTCATCCCCCTGAGAAATGAAATAACTGTGAATTGCATCTGATGTATTTTCTTCTGCATTCTAGGCCCTCAATAGGCTTCTATGGAGTCCTCGCTGTGACCCAGGCTAGCGTCCAGAGTCATCCTCTTTATGAGGTGTCCCCTTTAGTTTGGAACCATTTCAGGACTAGTATCATTTGTTGTCACTGCTTTTAGAAAGATTCTGGCTGCTCAAGTGCTTCTGCCCTCTTGGATTGACATTGTTCCACTTAGGCATCTCCGATATTGTCACATGTTTTTCTGTGGCCCTGAAGTCCTCTTCTATCTACTCTTACTTGAGAATAGCCTTGTTTTTCAAGACACCAAACCAAAAGCCCTCATTATGATTAATTTCATGAATTTATTTGACTTGGATAATGGATTACCAGAGGGTTAGTAAAACATTATTTCCAGGGGCTGGAGTAGACCTGAGTACACTCTTGCCTTGCATGCAGCCAATTCTGGTTCAATTCCTGGCATCCCCTAAGGTTCCCCAATCTTTTTTTTTTTTTTTGCTTTTTGGGTCACACCCAGCGATGCTCAGGGGTTACTCCTGGCTTTGCACTCAGGAATCGCTCCTGGCAGTGCTTGGGGGACCATATGGGATGCTGGGGATCGAACCCAGGTCGGCCGCGTGCAAGGCAAAAGCCCTACCCACTGTGCTATCGCTCCGGCCCCCAGGTTCCCCAATCTTGACACGAGTGATTCCTAAGTGCAGAGTCAGGAGTAACCCCTGAGCACTGCTGGATATGACTCATAAATCAAAATTTTAAAAATGTAAAAAATAAATAAAACATTACTTCTGTGACATATGCCTGAGAGGGTATTTCTAGACACCTTAGTATTTGAATCAGTAGATGGCTGTGTAAGAAATATCTCCTACTTCAGTACTGGTGGGAATGATGTAATCCAGCAAAGACCTGAACAGAACAAAATGAAAGGCAGAGTGAATGTACTCTGTTTAAGCTGAACCACGCACCCTCTGCCTATAACTACTGGCACTCTTGGTCATCGGAGCCTCAGATTTGGATTGAATTACACCAAAGGTTTTCACGGTTCTCCAGCTTGCAACAGGCAGAATAGAGACTGCCTACTCTCTGGAATCTCGTGAGCCAATCCTATATCTACATTGAGAGATGGAGAAGTAGAGGCAGAAATGATAGAGATAGACATATAAATACAATTGCTTGTTGGTCTGCTTCTCCATAGAACTCTCCCTAAAACTCAAGAATCTTTTTTCAACTCACTAGATCAGAACCCATAACAAAGCCTGTTAATAACATCATTGTGAACAATACAGCATGCTAAGTAAAGATCTAATGGTCCATTGCATTGAGTTTCTTTTTACCCATCTGTCTCATCTATGAAAGGGTATATATCTCTTGAGGTTGAGAGCCATGTCATAAGAACCTCAGCTCCTGGTTTATATATGTAGTGAGAGCAAATGAATAAATGTTACTCACATACTTAATCTGTTTACTATTTTTCTGCCACCCACTTAACTATACACTCAAAGAACCCAGGTTCTTTACGAATTTTATAAAATTTTGTTTTCTTATGGACATCTGGTATTGTGCATCTATCAGACAACCATCCAGGCTATCTACTTAGCATGAGAGACTTTCACATATTTACCATCCTCTTTCTGCAGAAGCACAAAGATATTTATTGAAACACAATCTCTCCAGTGATCACACCACTGGAAATAATGTTGTAAATGTCAAGAAATTGATTTCTTGCATTACAAAATTATTCCTAGGGTCATTGGTATCAAAGCCAACTGGGTCATATATATATACATACATATATATAAAGATATTGGAATATATTCCGATATCTTTTGTGAGTTAGGTCTAACAAGTTATGATGAAAGGAAAATTCATCCTTCGAATAAGTGTCATGGCTAATAGAAGCAGGCAACCTTGGCCCCTTCCTTCGTTATGACCTATAGAATTGACCTTCCATAAGCAAGAAGTAGAAGGTAGCTGAGCCCACAGGGACAGGGCTGACAGGCACCTTCTGCTGCCCCATGTGACCAGGTCAAGGATTCCCTTGTGTAGTTGCTACAAAATTGAAGGGGAAAATAGGCACTTTCCTGCCTAGTATCCGAGTAGTAAATGGGTAGGATCATTTCAGAGAGCAATATGGCTGTAGATATTGAATCAAAAATATGCTGACACTCTACTCCAGCAATTTCCTGATAGAAATTTAATTTAGAAAAACTCTCTTGCAGGTGCATAGGAAGACCCATGTGGGAAGTGTAACACAGGGATGCTGGTGATACAGAGAAGTGATTACAAGATATTTAATGTCAATAGAATTAAAGATTAAAATATCTAGTCAGAGTGGAATACAATACAGCAGCTAATGTGGTCTGCACTTGAGAGAAAGTGGGCAACCTGCGGACTTGCTGTCACCCATTCTTGTCAATCAAGTCTTACTGGGAGAGAGCCATCCCCATTCACTCACAGATTATTGTAACTGCTTCGGAAAGTTGTAGACAGGAAGAGTTGGCTAGAGTAGTTAATAGAACCGAAAGTATTTCCTATCTGGTCTTTTTCAGAAGACATGCATCAATCCTTTTTTAAACAGAGCTGCATAGTGAACCATGATTGAAGAGGGAAAGGATGATGAAAGAGAAAAGGCAGGATAGTGACCTCTTATGACATTTATGTGAACTATATTGTAAAAGCTGGGGCTCGTATCTAAGTGTGTGAAAGTGACCCAAATGCCCCCCTAGTTCATAGTTTCATTCCAAGGGCCAGGGAGGGGGAAAAGAGGGTCGTGGAAAGTAAGTGAGGGTAACACAAAATCATTTCTATTATGTGACTTGAAATGGAGGTGACCAAAGTGTTCTCCCTGGAAGTGTATCTTCTCCAGGGTTAGTATCACTGTATCACTGTCATCCTTTTGCTCATCAATTTACTCGAGCAGGCGCCAGTAACGTCTCCATTCGTCCCTGTCACGTGCTAGTGTAGCCCAATGGCATATTGGGGGCTCTTTCAGGATCAGGGGAATGAGGACCAACCTTGTTACTGTTTTTGGCATACTGAGTACATCAGGGTAGCTTGCCAAGCTCTGGCAGGGTTAGTAGCTTTGGTGAGCCCCCTCCCTACCCACTAGCTAAAGTCTAAGAACATATCTAGACAAACACAATTTGGAATTTATAACACAATTGGAGTTGTAAGTGAAACTTATGCAAGTATATAATTCAAATGGTCCGCTTCACTAACATCACCACATAACGTTTTGGGGGACTCATCAAAGACTGCGCCTTCCCAAACCTTGTCCATGAGCCAGAGGCAGCCTTGAGTGCTTGAAAAGTGGCGAGGCTGAAAAAAACTGGTGTGCGTGGGAAGAACGCGCTGATTCTGAAGACTTAGTACAGAAAAAAAGGGATGTAATACATCTCATTAATAGTTTGTCATATTGATTGATTTCAAATGATAATATTTGGTGTATCAGTGTATTAGTTTTCTATTGCAGCTGTAACAAATTACTGCAAACTGGAAGGCTTAAAACAACACAAATTTATTATGTTACAGTCCTATGGGTTAGAAGTCCAAACCCCAGCCTCACCGGGCATTCCTTTCTAGGGGCTCCCTTGATGGGCAAGAAAAGGGGGTCCTTTGCAAATCTTGGCGAGGTAGCAGCTTCCATGGGTTGTGTCTGGACTGGCAGTTTCACCCAATCCAGACCCCACACGGAATCTTAGCTACAAGCTGATGGTGCCTACTGCTCGGTCTCTGGTGCGACTGGCCTGAGGGAGGCAGACACTATGGGGAGTCTGAAGTCCAAGGCCTGGGTCTACACCCACCCCTCCTTGCTGGCAGGAAAGCCTCCTCACCTTTCCCAGATTCTAACACCCTCCTTGGCTTGCTCTCTGTCTTAAAACCAGCCCAGCTGGTCAATCCCTCCAATGGTGTCCCTCTGCCTCCTTCTTTGCGTTTCGGGGCCCCTGGCGATGGTGTGAGGGCCCCCGGGCAGCCCGGGTGACAGACAGCCCCATAGCTGATTCCTGACCTCAAGCCCACCTGCCACCTCACAACGCATGCGCAGGTTTGGGCGCACCTTTGACGGGCTCTTCATTTCCCCCCGTCACCGTGGAGCTAAAAGAGACTATATTATTAAAATTAATTTCACTTGTTTCCCTCTGCGCTTTAAAATGTGGTTACAAGCATATTGGAAATGACGCCGGAGGCTTGCAGTTCATTTCTCAGGAACAGCGCCCCACCCTTCCAGGGCTTGCAGATGCGCTTTCCCACTGGAAAGAGTTTCCAGGGCAGACCAGGCTTACTGAAAGAAAGCGCCTTCCTCCTCCAGGGTGGCTCTGGCGGGTGGTCCAAGCCAGTTCAGCCCTGAGATCAAACAGCACCAAGCACAGCTCACGGTACTGAGTGCTCCCGAGGTGCCAGGCTGGTGTTCAGCAAGAATCCGTGTCCTCTGTCTCACGCTCAGGAGATGGTGACTCGATATTCTCGGGTCACAAGGAAGATCGCTGAGACCTAGGGAGGGGAAGGCGTACTCCCAAAGTCATCAAGCCGAGTAGGAGGGCCGGGGGCTGGCAGTGACTTCTGATTCCTCCCTCGCCAGGGCAGTGCGTAAATCAGCATCAGTCTTTTATGAAGATGGTAAAGTTATAGTCCACACAGAGTCCAGTGCCCAGGGCCCACCTGCCTCGGCCAGGAATCTATGAAGGACCCCTTTGCCTGCCCCCTCGGCTGTCCCAGCCATCTCTAAGTGGTCCCTGGATACGCAGTTTCATGCTGGCTCTTCCATGTCTGTTCTGTAGACTATGACCCCCTTTTCAAACTCTGCGTTTTGTGAAGTTTCAGCTCTCTGATTTGTAATCCAACTGCTCAGGGTTGAGTCCTTGGTTTCCAAGAGTCTGGAATGGAGGGGCGGTTTGATTACCCACTGACATATTCAAACATATATATGCACATACACATATCCATAATTTAAACCGCTATATATAATTAAAATATTTGTACATATTCAAATGCAGATGTATGCTCCATATCTTTTATATATACTGATAAGTGTGTGTAACTCCTCATGTCCTCACCCTTCTCACTTAGTTCATCTAAGCCTTCACACTCTCTCAACTGATGTCTCTACAGCTTGATTGCTTTACAAGGTACTAAGTCCTGAAGTTTTACTTAGCATTTATCAATATGCTTCTAAGTATTTTATGCTTTTCTCTATACCTATATCTAAATCTATAATATATATTTAGAGCCATATCTATGCCTATACCTTTATCTATGACTATTTGTCTCTATCTATACCCTGCCCTATACCATACCTATACCTGTATCAATGCCTATACCTTTATCCATATGTATACCCTTATATTTATCTAAATAACTATAAGTATATACACACATCCTGCATGGAATAGCTCCCTGATTGCCTTCATATGAGAATGCATTATGTATGTCCAACCACCATAGGGATTCTTTTTTTTTTTTCTCTCTTTTTGGGCCACACCCAGCGATGCTCAGGGTTTACTCCTGGTGGTGCTCAGGGGACCATATGGGATGCTGGGGATCGAACTCAGGTCAGCCGTGTGCAAGGCCCTACCCGCTGTGCTAGTGCTCCAGCCCTGACCATAGGGATTCTTTAACAGTAATTTTGGTGATCCTAAGTTCTATTCCTGATATTAATGTGGCTTAACCTCAATCCCTCACACATTAAGGAGCAAACATTCCTGGAGTTGCATTTTATTTATTCTCCTCCTTTTCCTAACTCTATACCTAATTAACTTCACTAACACAAAAAAACATTTACACCATAGGAGACATTTTCAAGTACATCTCTAGCTCCCTCCCGGTCACCTCCTGCCTTGCACCCTTGCTCCTCGAACATCTTTGGACTCAGAAATCATACACTGTTTGTATCTTGGTGATATTTTGGCAAAAGGTCTGTAAAGAGCCAAATAATAAGCACTTTAAGTTTTTCATGTGGCACAGCCTGTGTTTGAACTCAACTCTGCCTTTGTAGGACATAACCCATAGACAATATGGAAATGAACAGGCACGCCTAGATTTCAACGAAGCTTCTTCAAACACAAAAAGTGAGTTTGAATTTGGCTCTTGGTCATTCTTTGTTCCCATACACAAATGTAGATTTTTATTTCTAGATATAGGTCTAATGACTATGCTTGTTTAGTATTTTAGAGCCCAAAGAAAGGGAAACATGTTAGGAGCAAGGCTGAAACTTAATTAGGGAGTGAAGCCGGTGAAGTAGCTGCCAGTGTCATGTGGCTAACCTGGTTTTACACTCCAGGAACCTGTGGGCTCCTTGAAGGCAGGAACTTACCCATTTATCAACTTCACAGGCCTAGCTCAGTACCTGGCTCACAGTAGCTACTCAGTAAAGGTTAAAAGGGGATTGAGCAGCACCAGGAGAGTTGACTGTAGGTAGGTAGGATTTCAAGACTTTAGATGTGCCATTTACCCAAGGCTTCTCAAGAAACAATAATCATCTGATTTTTCAATTATTTTTGTTTTATTTTATTTTTCAGGCTGGAATGATAGCATAGCAGGTAGGGCAATTGCCCTGCACGCGGCTGAATGGGTTCCATTCCTCTGTCCCTCTCTGAGAGCCCTGCAAGCTACTGAGAGTATCCCGCCCCCACGGCAAAGCCTGGCAAGCTACCTGTGGCATATTCAATATGCCAAAAACAGTAACAACAAGTCTCTCAATAGAGACATTACTGGAGCCCACTAGAGCAAATCGATGAACAACGGGACAACAGTGCTACAGTGTTTGTTCTATTTTATTTACTTTCCCCTTCCCCTTTTTTGTTATTGGAGTTCCTCGAAGTGACCAGGGTCGCACATATTTTTAGCTGTGATGCTCACACACCTGGCTGTGAAGCTCGTTGAGAGTGACACACTTTTGTTGTGCTCACACATGCTCACCGGGGGCCGCATGTTTCAGTCTTGCATGCACACATTTGGGGAGGAGCACCTGGCCAAAGCGCCAATATAGCTCTAGCTGCAGGATTTACACTCGTTGCTGGTGATATGGACTTTCCTACTGTCTGTATGAGAAGATAGAGGCTCCGCATGCATTGCAGCTGTGGCTGATGCCACATCTGAGGTCATACAGGCATGGATTAGGGAGGTTCACTCAGAAAAAGTCAGGTGTGGTAGTTAATGTTCTATGTCCCAATGACAGCCCATGGGGTACCCAGAGTAAACGTGATTCCTGGGCCATTACTGAATCAGTAGGCGGTAAAGTAGGTTGCCCTTCCAATGTAGAGGGCGTCATTCAGTCCATGGAGAGTCTGAATACACAGACAGGGTAAGGAGGATTTTTTTCCTCCTTTTTTCCCCCTGACTTCTTGCTGGAGTTGAGACATCTCATCCTTAAAAAAAAAAAAATTTTATTTACTCCTTTTTGGCCCTGCTGCGGAGCGAGCATGATGGAAGAGCCCAAAAGAACACCCTTGGACTCCAAGCAGCCCACTGAACTAATTCCGGCACGGGATCAGAGACCCCACGGCGGGCTGCGACAGTGGAAACCGGGAATCCCCCAATTCTTTTAACCTCTCTCTCTCAACCCCTTCCTCCCGAGTACAGCGCAGGATCCACGGCTTTCTGAGCGCAAAATGGAGACGCCGAGCCTCTCTCTAGGTTTCTCCATCTTATGAGCACCATAAAAGGGTAAAAGTTTGTAGTGATGTTATTTCTGGTTGTACTTTCCCTGGACTTTATACAGAAATCCAAAACCGCATGGCCGCGGCCGCGCGACCTAATGTCTTCTTAGCATCAGCAATATGTAATGGTTCCTTTTTAATGGGTCAGACTTTTGTGGGAGATCCTAACAAGAATAGTAAGTCTTTTGCTGAAATATTGAAGGCAATCAAAGTGGTAGCCATCTCTCTAGACTGAACTAAGCTATATCCCCACGCCGGCTGAGAAGAAATATCCTTCTTTCTCGGGAAGAAACGCGGCATGGCGTCAACCATAGTGTGATGTCCATTAAGCAAACAGACCTGGTGGTGTGGGAATGGGATATAAGGGGAAAAATTATCTACATGGAACAGCGGGACGCTGGTGGAATCTCGAGCCGGAGCCGATACCAGAGCAAGACCTTTGGTTCCAGAAACTGCTTGCAGACACTCTACTAGACTATCAACTAAGCCAGAGCCCCACGCCTGCTGATGACAGGAAATAACCATCCTTTTCGGGTTTTTTCCCTTTGTCAGACAGCGTAGTGATTACTAAACAGGCGTGAACTCGGTGGCTCGGGGCAAGGGGGAAAAAGAAAAGTTATGTAACAAACAGAGGGACTTAATATCTCTATATTCTTAGCAATGGAGAACTATCAAATGCCTCCTTGGCAATAGGACTGTCTTTTTCTTTTTGGGGGAAACCCCAGCAACGGTAGTGAGTTGTGTGTTGAAACATGGAATGTAATCGAGATAAAGCGTAAACAAAGTGAAACTTATCACTTACAAGGGTGGGGACTGGGGAGGTGGGAGGGGGCGGCAGGTATACTGGGGGGGTTGGTGATGGAAGATGGGCACTGGTGAAGGGAAGGGTGTTTGAGTATTGTATAACTGACATAATCCTGAGAACTATGTAACCCTCCACATGGTGATTCAATAAAATTTTTAAAAAAATTTTTAAAAATTTATTTTGCTTTAGGACTGGAGCTATAGCACAGTGGGTAGGGCATTTGCCTTGCATGCGGCTGATCCGGGTTTGATTCCTCCATCCCTCTTGGAGAAACAAGCAAGCTACCAAGAGTATCCCGCCTGCACCGCAGAGCCTGGCAAGCTCCCAGTGGCATATTCGATATGCCAAAAACAGTAACAAGTCTCACAATGGAGAAGTTACTGGTGCCGCTTGAGCAAATCAATGAACAATGGGATGACAGTGCTATAGTGCTATTTTGCTTTGGGGGCCACACTTGGTGATGCTCAGGGGTTACTCCTGTCTTTGCACTCAGGAATTACTCCTGGCGGTGCTTGGGGGACCATATGGGATGCCGGGGATCGAACTCAGGTCGGCCGTGTGCAAGGCAAACGCCCTACCCGCTGTGCTATCACTCCGGCCCCTGTAACATATATTTTATTAAATATATATGCCATGTCTCTGGGGAAGTCTGATTCATATAGAAAGTATTGCAAAGGAGGGGCTGGAGCGATAGCACAGCAGGTAGGGCATTTGCCTTGCATGCGGTCGACCCGGGTTCAATTCCCAGCATCCCATATGGTCCCCCAAGCACCGCCAGGAGTAATTCCTGAATGCATGAGCCAGGAGTAACCCCTAAGCATTGCCGGGTGTGACCCCCTCCAAAAAAGCAAAAAAAGAAAAAAAAAGAAAGTACTGCAAAGGCACCTTAGAGTTTCCATGTAAACGTAGTTGGAAATCATCTTGAAAATAATAAAAGGATCAATAAATGGAAAGATGGGTAGGTGAATAGATGGAATGACTAATGCATGAAGAGAAGGATGGATAGGGAGGGAGGTAAGATGCTGGCCTAGAAAATTAGTCAGCAACCAAATTAATTTTCCTCTGCAGTGGACATGGAGGACATGGTAGGTGATCAATAAAGTAAAAGTACTGCCTGGTACCTTAACAGTATGGCTGGGACTCAGGACATAATAGAGCTGGAGCACATGCCTAGCATATGTGAGACCCCTATGAACAACCCCTGGCATTGTGTGACCTCCCAAACCTAGACATATATAGCTCTGGTGACCCCTGTGCACCAGTGGGAAGACCTGGTGGCCCCCATACCATGGGCTCAGGCAGCATCATATTATTAGGTTAATGCACTGAAATATAAGATCCTTGCCATCAGGCCAAATATCTCCTAGAGTGGGCCCCAAGATCCCTAAGTCCCGAGTACTGCTGAGAAGAACCCCCCCAAAATATGCTGAGTATGACCCTTGAAACACAACTCAAAAGATACTGTGTGAGCACTCATTTATGGAGTATAAAATAATATAACATGAGACTGACACCCAAGGACAGTAGACACAATGGTCAGGAAGATTGCTCCATAGATGGAAGCCTGCCTCTTGGAGAGGGGTTGGGGGTGTGTGTGGAGAAGGCAGCTGGAATAGAGAAGGGACCACTAAGAAAATGACAGTTGGAGGGATCAGTCTTGATGGGAGATGTGTGCTGAAAGTAGATAAAGGACCAAACATGATAACCTCTCAGCATCTGTATTGCAAACCATAATGCTCAAAAATAGAGAGAGAATATGGGGGTAAATTGCCTGCCATGGAGGCAGGGGTAGGGTGGGAAAGGAAGGGTATACTGGGGAGATTGGTGGTGGAGAATGTGCACTGGTGGATGGGTGGGTGTTTGATCATTGAATGATTGCAACTCAAACATGAAACCTTACAACTGTATCTCACGGTGATTGAATTTAAAAAGAAAGGATACAGTATGGAGGGATTATTGAGCATGACTAATAATGTCATATATAGCCAGTTCAGGGCCGGAGAGATAGTATGGTGGGCAGGATGCTTCCCTTGCATGCAGCTGACCCAGTTCAATCCTCGGCACCCCTGCACACCACCAGGAGTGATGCCTGAGTGCAGAACCAGGAGCAAGTCCCGATAAAAGCTGGGTTTGGCCCATATAGCACTGTAGCACTGTCATCCCATTGCTCACCGATTTGCTCGAGCGGGCACCAGTAACGGCTCCATTGTGAGACTTGTTGTTACTGTTTTTGGCATATTGAATACACTACAGGTAGTTTTCCAGGCTCTGCTATGGGGGCGGGATACTCTCAGTAGCTTGCCAGGCTCTCCGAAAGGGACGGAGGAATCGAACCCGGGTCAGTCGTGTGCAAGGCAAATCCCCTACCCGCTGTGCTATTGCTCCAGTCTACGGCCATACCACCCTGAACACTCCTGATCTTGTCTGATCCTGGCCCATATATCGCACATAAAATAACATAACAGAAAAGAAGAGCTGGTTCAACTTAGGGGCTTGCCTAGTGCCCATGCTGCAGGCAGGCCCTCACTGGATCCCTCAACAGAGATCCGAGCAGGCTGGTCACAGTGATGGTCATTCTGCAAAGAGGAAGCTGAGGCACGGAGAGGATGAGGACCCACCCACACGTTGTAGGCAGCAGAGCTGGGGTTCTGTGTCCATCCGCAAGCCCCCAAGACCTTCTAGACCTCCTTTCAGTGCCCAGGAGCAAAACTGGGAACAGGGCAGCATGGTTCCACAGAAATCGTGATTAACAAGGGAGTCTGCTTCAGACTAGCTGGCCTGGAACATGGCAAGATTGTCCATGAATTTTAAACTCACTGTTTATCCAACTAACTCCCAGGTTCTTCAAGTCCACAAAGCCCCCTCACAGTCCGCTCTAGGGGGATGAGGGCTATTAGCCAACCCAAGCACCCCTCCCAGGCCAATTTCACAAGCCCTTCCCTTCTCTTTAGACAGAGGTATCAGGTGTACCGCCAAAAGATGACCACCTCTCAGCCCTGCTGCCCCTTCTGCTGCTTCTCCAGCAAGTGCTTAAGACTCTGCCTCCCTCTCTGACCCACATGTTAGACCACAAGGGTAACACTAGAAATTAGAGCAAGAACAGTGTCCACATCCCTCTGGCAAACCGGAAGCACCAGGCAGAGGGTCAAAGACACGTCCTGCCCCCAAAGCAAGGGACCCTCCTGGGCCTTTACAGTCACTGGACTCTGCAGACTTGTGGAGACAGAGGGCTCACAGTAAGAGGACACATCCCAGGGGCGACCCTCTCTTCCCACAAAGTGAGCTGCATTTCAAGACGATAGCCTGGTGCTGGCCTGGCCAGACTCTGACACTCATAGGGAACCAGAATTGCAACCCAGGCCCTCCATATCTCTGGGTTGCAAACTTGTGAGTTCTCACCACTTGTAAAGACCGCCCACCGCCTGAGGTTTGGACTCACTTTGCGCCTGGTGCCCAGGGCTGCCTTCTGGGACTCAGGACCCCAAGCCTAGCAGCTCAGACAGGCCCCCTGGTCAGAGTTAATACCTAGGCCTTCCCCCTCCTAGGGATCCAGCTGCTAAACCAGGTCCCAAGTTTACCCTCCACGGGAGCTGCCAAGAAAGAACAGAATCCTCAGGTGAGGGGCGTCAATCACCAAAGGACAAACATCAACCTTTTGTGGTGAAAAATGAAAGCTCTAGACCCCTTCCCTGAACACTTCCCAGCTGGTAGTACGCACTCCACAAATATTTGGATGAAGACATGAGTGAATACAGACGTGAGTGAAGGGACTGGAAGCTGGGCCAGAACTGATGATCCTGCTCACACTCTCCAGCGCCCCTCGCCTCCCCCCCCCTCACTCTGTCAGAACCCTGGCAGACCCTCCCCCTCCGGGGCCTCCCTTTCTGGAGCTGGAGTGGAGCAGGTCCGCCTCTTCCTCCTCCTGCTCTGGGGCGGCAGCAGTCTTTCCTCTGCTCGCAGGACACCAAATGGTTAACACACGCCCCCCCCCCTTCCTTTGATTTATGAAGTGGGCGCTTGCTCCAGGAAGCAGGAGCAGAGTGGGGGAGGCCCCCAGAGCAGTCATTCTGTTCCACAAAGGCCGAAGCAGCCGCAGCCGGGGGCCTCAGCTAGGCCAAAGCCCCGCCCCCTGCCCACCACCCAGGACCCGGCCAGGGCAGCATCACCGCTGCCCGGTCTTGGGCGGAAGGCGGCTTTGTCACCTGGCCTCTGCAGCCGGCCAGCCTGGTGCCTTGGCAGCCCACCCTGGGGCCCGGGAACAGGAGCATAGCCCTGCCCGGGTCACCGCTTAGCCGAGCCTTTCAGCATCTGCCAATCCATCAAGATCCGGCTACCGCTGTGAACCCATCAACTCAGGGAAAGGCAGAAAAGGGCCCTCCCCCGGCAATTATTTATCTGGCCTGAACTGCAGGCGACCTTTCTGGGGCCACAGAAGTTACAGTTGTGAGCAAGCACCTTGGTGGGAAGGGTTTTTGTTGGGTTTTTTTTACCCCTTCTTCCTCTTAACAAACACAATTTTTTCCCCTTCTGCTATGTGACCCTTTCTTTGCAATTTTTGTTTTATTGCAAAAAGATAACTGGGTGGTCCCCAGTCATGCTGGGAGCACAGTGTTGGCCTGGAACAAGAACAGCTCTGACACAGTGAAAAGAGGTCAGCAAACCGCAAGGGTGTGACCTCCCGGGGTTCCAGGCACGATCGGAGCAAGCCCCCAGCCCACGGCCACTCCCCTCGCACCTCCGGTCCTCTGCCTTTAACCTGGGTGTGCAGTGCTGGAAAGTGTGGGTGTGTGTTTGTGTATGTTTCCCAGAGTTGCAAGAAAATCCAGCTGTAATGAGGGTTATGCGGGGTGTAACTCCCTGTGTAAATTTAAAGTGACCTAAGGGACATAATTACATAAATCTCATCATGAGACAATATACTTTTTATTTGTTTGAATTTTATTTGTATTGGTAAAACTGACCTGAAACTGACACAAGTTTATTAGAAAAAGGACTCTGTAAAAGCAAGTGGGCTGGTCTTCTTATTTAAGATGGATGTGCCAACTTCTAGTATGATTAGAGAAATGGATAACTCACTAACATCTGTGCAAACCACAATAAAAAGGGATTTAGTGTTACCCCAAGGAAGGCAAGAGAGGCTGTCTGTCCATTAAACGCTTTATTACAGTGCCAGCAGCTTTTTTCTAATTCAGTTATTCCTGCACAGCGTTCAGCACTCTGACTGCCTGTCATCACACCAGACAGTGCTCGGGGCTGGGAGGTTCTGTGCAAGGTAGGTGACAATCAAATGAGCCACCGAGAAGAGAGGGGCGCCTGACCCTCGTGAAGGATTAACTACAGAAAGTGAGTGTGATCATGTCACACCATTACTTAGAATTTTCACAGTCAATTTCTGAAAATATGAGATAAGTTCTTAAAGAGACCATTGGCTCAGGAGCTCGGCAGACTTGGTTTGAGTCTGTGGGGGGGGAGGGGTAAGGGGTGGGGGGATTTCTGGCGGTGTGGCAGGGAACCTCAAGAGAGGGTCTTGGCCCTGAGAGGGGGAGTAGAGTCTGCATTGGGCCACCCCCCACCCATGCAAAGGGCTGGAGGCAGGCCCTAGGGACACTCTCTGCCAGAACCCCGGAAACCAAGGAAGGAGCTGCCTCTCCTCTCTCCTACTTCCTAGGGCACCCTGACCAGTGGGCATGGCCTTTGGGGATTTATAGGTAGCCTGTCTAGGCTACTGCCTGAGATACCTGAGCTAGTTTGGTACCAGGACAAAACACCTCTTCCCTCCCTTAGGACACCCTCACTGCCACCATCAGGATCTGCTTCCCAAGGAGATCCTGTATCCAGATCTCTATCCAGGTCATAAGTAAAGGGCGATGGGCCTGGGAAAATGATTGCTCTTGCCCCACAAAACCTCACTCTCCTACAGCTAAGCAGATCTTCAACTAGACCATTGGCTGGTGGGGGCTGGAGCAATAGTACTGTGGGGAGTATGCTTGCCTTGCACACAGCCGACCCAGGTTTGATTCCGAGCATCCCATATGGTCCCCCTGAGCACCACCAGGAGTGATTTCTGAGTGCAGAGCCCAGGAGTAAGCCCTGAGCATCACCGGGTGTGACTCAAAAACCAAAAAAAAAAAAAAGAAGTAGATCATTGATTGGACATGTAGACACTGAAATCACAGGGTAAGGCTCTGGCAATGGTAGACAGCGATGCAAAAGGAAGCATGACCCAGTGGAGGCCAGAAGTGAATCTGCTCCTATTTATTTGCCGGGGAAGCACCTGAGCCTGAGGCCTGGGGGGTGGGACAGAGCAGGTGGCACTCTGGGTGCTAAATCCCAGGAGCAAGGGCTGGGATGTCACCTTCCAACTCCCAGAGGAACAGGTTTGTTTTGAGACTGTACACAGTAGGGGCTTTCTACTGGGACTAACATTTTGATTTATCCCTTTTTATCTGTATATTTAAATGAGAAAAGTAAACCACAAACCTCTAAGCTTGGTTCTGCTAAAGTAATTTAACATCTGCTACCACCTGAATCTAATTGAAACAATTCATTATCAAATTTACTGATCTGCTTAATGATTTTGTATTTCTCTTTCAAAATCACCTTCTGCCTTCACTAGCCTAGGTAAATTACTCTTCCCTTCAAATCTGAGGGCTGGAAGGGACCCGGAAGGATGTCTCATTCAGGAACTCTCACCTCAAAGACGGGCTGCGGGGAGGCTGAGGTGGCGTGGGCCAGCAGTTTCAAGGTCACGGGGCAGGTTGTAGCCTCCAGCATTCATTCATTCATTCCCTCTCTGCTTCCCTGCTCGGTTTCTAAGGAAGCTAAGGATGCACAGGAAAGGGCTGCTGAGATAAAAAAAAAAAAAAAATGGAAGGAAAACAAAAAGGAAGGAGAAGGAGTTTAAGAAAGAGAAACAAGCCAGCTCCCTCTCGAGCCCTGCGTTTGTACATTTGTACGGTGGCTCAGTGGCAGTCTGTGAAGGAAACATTTCATTGTTACTGATCATGCGGTCCTTAAAGGCACCTTGGAAATTTGGACACTTTTACTAGAATCGGGGCTTAAATAGCAATGGAATTTATGACACTTCTCCAGGCTGACAGCGTTTTTTTTTCTCTCTCTCTCTCTCTAAGGTAAGGTCATCTCAGTCTGTCCCCCTCTCAGCCTTTCCTTGCCAAAGCCCCCAACACAAGCCGAGAGGCGTTTCTGCTGTTACTTTCAAGTAACTGATTATTCAACTGCTAAAATGTAAGTCACATATATATATATATGGAGACACGTGTGTGCCCACGGTGTGTTTCTAAAAGAGAGCTCCTTTATATCTGCATGTAAAAGAGAAAAGGAAGAAGGAGGGGACCCACGAAGAACATGTGAATAATTAGATCAGCGATCGACGCCACCTTTTTCTCAGTGTGAAAACTGTGAGGGGAAAAAGTACTAGCACATAATTGACATAATTGATCTCGTATTTTTTTCCCTTTTTGCTGCAGTAATTTTTATGCATGCCATTGTTGCTGTTATTATCCAGGATGTGATCTTGTGTGGTTGATAATACAGACTAGATATGAATACGGGTACGCACCAGCCAATCACAAATCTATAGTGTCTATTTCTGCATCACCAGGTGCTATCTCATGGGAAATATCCTCTTTTTTGGCAGGCACACAGAGCGCTGCATTATCTGTCATTTTCATTAGATTCAAGCTACAGCTGAGCCAAAAAGACTTAGTTCTAGCATATGTGCTCAAAATGGCCAAGCTGCGATTGTCCAAATTCACCCTTTCAGCATTGCATTACAAACAACTGGAGCTAAAGCTTGAAATTAGAGTGAGCAACGCGCCTGAGTTCCATTTGGGAAACTGCAAACACTGTAAGCGCCTAATATTGGAGCTTATTATCTCTTGCGACCACCTCGAAGGGCAGAGAACCCACTGGCTCCCACCCTCAACCTCGCGCTTTTCCAGCCAGGGTGAGGGCGTAGATAGGAATGGAAGCAGAGTCATTAAGTAGGTGTTGAGGCTCTTTAACAAAGGACATCCATTATCTTTCACACCCTCTGCGCTCCTCCATACACCCCGGTCTTCTGTGATGCTGCCATTTCTGCTGCAGGCTTGGCCCTTAGCACCAAGTTGGCCCTAAAAGGCATCATCCCAAGAGTCATGGGTGGGTCCTGTAGGTTCCGGTGGTATGAAAACCAAAAACCATGTCCAGCACGGAATGACTCTGACTGGAGTCCTAAGGGCTAAAATTATTCTTCACCACTGTAAGATAGGGTCTCCACCCAGGTCTCTGCCAGCTTTATAAACCCCACCTCTAGGGGAGACTCAAAGAAATGGGGAGGGGGAGTCATTCTCCTGGTGATGGGGGAAGGGATCTGGATAGCATTTTATGTAACTATTGATATGAAGGATAATCAGAGAACTGTTTCTCTTAAACGCTAAAAGGCATTGGAATCGCCATGGAAGAGAGTGTGGTGGCTTCCCAAAATATTAAACATTAAAGCACTCAGGATTGGAGTGGTAGTACAGCGGGGAGAACGTGTTACCTTGCACGCGGCTGACCCAGGTTCAATCTCTGGTAGTCCGTATGGTTTCCCAAGCACTGCCAGGAGTTATTCCTGATGTGCAGAGCCAGGAGTAATCCCTGAGTATCGCCAGGTGTGACCCAAAAAATAAAAAACAAAACAAAGCAAAACAAAATACCTTGTACCATTCCACATTCCACAGCAGTTCCATAGATGGGCATATCCAGAGGATTAAAAGCAGAGTCTGGGGCCAGGAAGAGTGTTCAATGCATATGGATCATACCCAGCATGTGAGATGTCTAAGATTCAAACTCCAGCACCACAGGACCCTGTGAATAGCACTGGGTGTGGCCCTAGGGATTCCTGAGTCCTGAGCAACAAACTGTCAGGCTTGTAGATTCTGGTTGCCAGCACCACTGGGGAGGTCCCTATGAAAAATTAATAGTAAATAAATAAAAGTTGAGTCTGGAAAAGATATTGGTACATGCATGGCCATATGGTCTGACTCACAATAGCCCAAAGGAGGAAGCAATTCAAAAGTCCATGGATGGATGCATGGCAAACAAACTAGTCTACCTGAATCACAGCCTTAAAATGGAAGGAAACTACATACATGCTACAGCATGACACCCTTTGAAGATGTCATGCTAAGTTAAACAAGTCAGATACCAAAGGACAGATAGTGTGTAATTCCACTTAAGTGAGTTTCCTGATCAGCTCTAGAGTAAGGGAGCATAGAAAGGTAATTGCCCAAAGCTGGGTGAAGAGAGCAGGAGGGACTGATAGTGGATTTGACTTTCAGACTTGTGAGGTAGACACTGGAGGGGGGAGGGGAAGGGCGATGGTGGGATGCTGAAGGCTGCACTGCGCTGTGCTGCCCTGCAGAAATGGTGAGTGCCACTGAACTGTGCAGGTAGAAGATATCAGGAAGGGTGTGTTTATGTCATGTATATTTGGCCACAGTGAAAAATAATAAAAATAGTCTTATGTCTGTTCTCACAAATCGTCTTCTTTATCCAGCCAGCTTGCAGCCTAATGATGCAAGATGCAACTTGAGGTATCCAGGTGCCCCAGAAGGTTTGGCCTCCGATCCCCTGTATGGGGTTGCAAAGGTGTTGGGGCACCCGTAAAAGGTAAGTGGGGTGGGTGGGAGACTCCCAAGGGATGGCCTGGAAGATGCTCTCTACCCCCTGAGGAACAATGCAGAGTTTGAATTTGGGTTTTTTAGTAAGAGTTGACTGTAAAAAACTAAAGCTCTAAAGCTCGCCGATAGGCGCATATCAAAAGTTGAGATTCTCCTAGCCCAACTAATCTCAGCGGTAAGTCTACACTGGGGCTGGAGGAATAGCACAGTGGTTGGGCATTTGCCTTTCATGTGGCCAGCCCGAGTTCGATTCCTCCGCCCCTCTCGGAGAGCCCGGCAAGCTACCGAGAGTATCGAGCCCGCGTGGCAGAGCCTGGCAAGCTACCCGTGCGTATTGGATATGCCAAAAACAGTAACAAAAAGTCTCTCAATGAGAGACGTTACTGGTGCCCGCTTGAACAAATCGATGAGCAACGGGATGACAGTGACAGTGAAGTCTACATTGAACGAATCCTCCTTATTGAAGACAAAGACAGCAACAAGCCTCCTGGTCCCTCTGCAGACATCTCTACTGGCCCTAGGTACTCAGCTGCATGCCTGGCAGTCCCTGGCCACACATACCATCCACCCCACACTGTGGCACACCTCAAAGCTGTGTGTAAAGTTTCAAAGAGCAGAAATGTTTGGCGCTTGATTAGAGGGTGTGCACTGCCAAAGTACCCTCCAGTTTGTGCCCATCACGTCCCACACCACCAGGACAGAGGGTTTCTGCAGGGAGAAGTCTGCTGATGAGAAATTTGTCCTGCCCGCAGAGGTGTAAAGGTTGGTCTGTCTGTGGCACATGACTGGTTTTAGTTCATATGCACCACTGCATGGGTGATTCAGAAGACATGAAAAGCAGAGAGGTAGCATAAGGGTTTCAGAGACCAGGAAGCCTTTGGTCCCAGAAGTGGCAACATCGGGACATGAAACGCCATTGCTGAGTTGGGGCAGCATAAGGGTCTCTGCCTTATGCCCCAGAGACTGGAACACAGCCGTGTAATCCTCGCCATCCTGCACGTGGGGTCTGAGATCAGGAGGCTAGCGGCATTGGGTTATGTCGAGGACTGAGTTCTTCTGGCCTGTAGAGACTACTGTGTTCTCAAATGGCAGATAAAGCGCATGACAGAGACAGAGTCAGAAACAGACAGAGACATATAGAGAGAAAGAAAATTTCTGGTACCCTCTCAAGTACTCTCTTGAGTATCCCATCGTGAGAGCTCCTCACCTCCTGACCTCATCTCATCAAGCCTTAAAAAACCAACAAAAGGCCCCATTCCCAACTACCATAAAATATTGGAACAATGGCCCCAGGAGACAACTTAGGAGAGGACCACCAGTGCATTCACTCCATCACAAAGGCACGTGTCCCCACTGCTGAGGCTGGAGGCATGGGGAGGATCGCTAAATTCTACCATCCACTTGGGATGCTGAGCCCATGACCCCTCTTGCTGCAGCATACTGGGCTCTGCACCTTCCTCACGTGGCCTAAAGTCCAGCCAGATGGGAGCAGGAAATTGAAAGCAGCCAATAAAATATTCAATTTGGGGGAGTCAGAGGGTACAGTGGCTAGGACATTAGTGTTGCACATGCGGACCCTGGTTGGATCCCCAGTAATCCATACAATCGCCAACCAACCAGGAGTGATCCCAGAACACAGAGCCAGGAGTAAGTGAGAAGAGTTAAGTGTAGCCCCAAAACTACTAGATAATATGTATATATACACACATATATCTATATATATACATATATGTGTGTATAATATATATTATATATTATTATCCGGTTATAATATAATATATTATTATATATAATATATAATGATATATTATTATATATTATATTATTATCAGGTTTCTAAAAGATATTCCCCAGAAACCTGTTGTCCATTCGTTGTGCCATGTTTTGAATCAACTGGTTTTTTTTTTTTCATTAAAAGAAGTTTTCTCTTGTATTTTCCTTTAATTATCACCATGTTTCTGGAAATGAGGTAAGGCAATCTACAAACAGTTGAATGAGAGAATATACAAACAGACTTTCAAACTGTCTTTCAGCAGCAAGGGAGGCTAAAGTTATTGAATATGCAAATTGCCTTATTAAAAGAAGAATGATGTCTTTTTCAGCAATCAGTTTAATTACAGTGGAACCCTTCAATGGAGAAATCAAGTTGTTTCTCAGGATAAAAAAAAAGTCCTTTAGAAAGGGAATTTAGGTATAACTGATCGAAATGAGAAAAATGTACAGTTGGTAGGAAAAAGTGCTTGACTAAATGGGCTTCCAGCTGCCGGTGAGGAGGAGGGGGAGAAGGGGTCCTAGTGGCCCTGTGATAACTTCCAGGCTCCAATCTCTCTGTTTCCCAACTCTCTTGCTCTACAACTCAGAAAGGAAAAGTACTCTGGAGGTATTTATCTAATAGGAGTGAGGGGGAGCCTCTGCCTGGGGCCGCTGGACAGGACAGGTCACTGACATCACAGGACTGGAACCAAAGCATGGCATCTGCAGAAGACCTTTCCAGAACTCTCTCCATTCCACACCAGGCCTTTCTGCCTCTTTTGTTAAACACTGTCTGGCTTGGGTCCTATTTCTCTTTGGCTCCAGTTAGAAGTCCAAGCTCATGTCCAGTAGCACCAGTTTGTGTTCACCGGAGTGCCGTGGAGTTGCTGTCAGTTCTCCATCCAAAACAGACATCTGTGGCGTTAAAGTTGTGAGCAACCTCCAAGTCCGTTCTGGTGAAGTGTTGGGCCGACGGGGGTCAAAGACACACCCCAACTCTCACCTGACTTTCTCGTTGGCTCCAGTATCATGGTGCCCTGAAGGGTGCCCAGCAGGACTGGGGGTGGGAATCTACATGCAGACTTCTTAGGTTAGATCCCAGCCCAGCATGGTGACAACCACATGATGGCAAGCAAGATGGCCTGCTTGTCAGTCGGTGAATGTGTCAAGTCTTCCCCTCCCCACCAAGTGAGTCTCAGACACAGCAGAGTATACAAACAAGACCTCAAGTCTCCACTCTGACATCATCTGCCCTAGCTTCCACGGGTAAGGTGCTCTGTCTCCCCGTCTCCTGAGTCACACGAGAGCCCGAGCCCTTCCCTATGCCTGCTCTCATTAATGGGCTCTAAATAAGGAAGTTCCCGGATGCTCTCTTCAGATTTGATTAATTTGCTAGAACAATTCATAGAACCCAGAGAACTCTTTTTACTCACTAAATCACCCATTTATTACAAAGCGTATTATTCAAGATCTGCCAGTTGGAAGAGATGCCCAGGGCAAGGGATGGGAAATGCCGAGGGGTGGGGAGGGGGAGGGGGTGTTCCCATGCTTTCTCCATCTAGGTACAACTGCTACCCACGAAGCCCCACTTGTTCACCAACCGAGGCACTCGCCGAAGCCCCTCCTTCAGGGTCTTTATAGAGGCTTACTTAATTAGGCATGATTAATTATATCATTAGCCATTGGCAATTGAACTCAACCTCTAGTCCCTTTCCTCTCCCAGGAAATCAGGGCGTGGGACTTCAAGTTCCACCACTATTCAAATTGGTTTCCCTGGCAACCAGCCCCCATCTTGTCCTCAGATGTTTTCCAAAAGTTACCTTCATTAACATAGCAAGAGACACCTTTAACACTGTCAACACTTAGGAAATTCCAAGGCTTTTGAGAGATGAGAGCCAGGAACTGTGGATGAGGACCAAATATGCATGAAAAAAATATCTATTTTGGTCATCTGAGTGACCAAAATATATGTTTCTTACAAATCACAGTATCACACCTTCTATGCCTACTTCCTCACCTATAAAGTGAGGGAGATAACACTGTCTACTTCAAGAAATCGTTTTGAAATTTAAAGAGAAAAAAACAAATCAGGCAACAACATTGTTTAATACATGGCACATAGCAAGCATTCAATTAATATTAGCTGTGGTAGTGGCAGCAGCAATACTACAAATCTCCTGTGTACACTCTGATACTTTGCTACCTTCGACTTTCACACAAGTCTGAAATGCAAAACAACAAATTCACACATACTCAAGAAATGCACAGGCAAATGTTCCTACAGTGAACCTCGAATTCTTGGGCACCAACCATATGCCATCAGTGAACAAAACCGGAAAAAAAAAACAAAAAATCTCTGTCCTTTTACATTCAAGCGGAAAGACAAACAATAAATAAAAGGCAGAATAAAAGCTTGCATCTTGTAGTATTCCAGAAGTATTTCCACAGAACAAAGGAACAGAACAAAGAGTATTTTGGAGAACAAGAGAGAGGTAAACCACTGCCTTTAAGGGGATCTCCCATTAATGGGGTCAGCTCACACAAGGAAGGGTCCTGCAGCCCACCAAGGGGCTTTGGCATCACGTGCATGAAACAGGAAGTTAAAAGAGTGGTTTTGAGCAGAGAGGTAGTAACATCTTATTACCTGGCTCACATATAAAAATTGAGAAAGAACAGTTTTGTGAGTCATTTGGGATAGACAGATGGGAGGGGTGCTGAGGAAGGGTGCTCCAGAACGCTGGAAATTACCACAGACTTGGCTAACTTCTGAGTGGGTCTTTGAACTTTGTAAGAAAAATTAGTCTCACTTATCTATGTTATCTAGAAGGAAAAAGAGAAGGAGGGAATGCAAGGCATTGAGGGGGAAGGAAATACCAAGAGTACCCTTGACCCTAGATCATAGAAATGAGGCCAGGGAAGAAAAGAAACCAAGGGAGGAGTAAGAAGTGATGGACATAGGCAGGGAGGGGGAAGACTGTGATGTACAGATATAGATACATAGGCATATATCCATAGGCATATATCTATATCTATATCTACTGGCATATATCTATATTTCTGTGTCTGTATATATAGATATTTACAGAGCCAATACCAAAAGCATGACATCCAAACTACAACAACCACACTTAAAAATATGTCTATCAAGGGGGTTGGCTGGGGTGGGGAGGAAACCTGGGACATTAGTAGAGGGAAGTTGACACTGGTAGCGTGATTAGTGTTGAAACATGTGTATGCCTAATACTCAACTATGAATAACTATGAAAATCATGGTGCTTTAATATTGTTTAACTTAAAGTTGAATTTTTTAAACTAGTTTTAAAATAGCATATCATGAATAATGGTGTGCATATGTCCCGTGAATGAATGTTTTGTTTTGTGTTGTGTTTTTTGTCCTGGGGATCATGCTGCGTGAAATAAGCCAGAAAAAAATAAAGAACAAACATAGGATGATTTCACTGATCGGTGCAGTAACTAGGTGAGAGAATGTAGTGTAGTCAAAGAGAGATGCCTAGATTAGCCGTGACCCCAGAATATGGGAAGGAGGAGGACAGAGAAGGAAGAAATCAAGAAATCGAGGGAGATTCTCAGCAATGGAAAACAAATTATCAAATGCTTCCTTTCCAGCAGTTCCGACTTTGGGAGGGGAAACTTCAAACAATAATAGTGAGTTTTTTGTTGAAATATTGAATGTAATCAAAGTAAAGAGAAAGTAAAGTGAAATTTATCAGCTACACAGGCGGGGCAGGGGGTTGGAGGGTAGGAGGGTGAAGGGGGAGAGGTTTACTGTGGTTCTTGGTGGTGGAATATGTGCACTGGTGAAGGGATGGGTGTTCGAGGATTGTATAACTGAGACTTAAGCCTAAAAGCTTTGTAACTTTCCACATGGTGATTCAATTTAAAAGAAGAAGAAGGAGAAGAAGAAGAAGAAGAAGGAGAAGAAGAAGAAGAAGAAGAAGAAGAAGAAGAAGAAGAAGAAGAAGAAGAAGAAGAAGAAGAAGAAGAAGAAGAAGAAGAAGAAGAAGAAGAAGAAGAAGAAGAAGAAGAAGAAGAAGAAGAAGAAGAAGAAGAAGAAGAAGAAGAAGAAGAAGAAGAAGAAGAAGAAGAAGAAGAAGAAGAAGAAGAAGAAGAAGAAGAAGAAGAAGAAGAAGAAGAAGAAGAAATCGAGGGAGAAGTGGAGAAAGGGAAGTCATGGGGGAGCAGGGGTCGAGGGGCCTCAGTTATACTGGGGTGTGAGAGAGTGGTGTAGCTATAAGCAGACTCAACAACACTGAAAACATGAAATCTAAGCTTCAATCACATGAAATGTGACTATTAAGGTGCAGGTGGAGTAAGCAGGAGTATGGTGGTGGGTTGTGTGTGGCGGGGGGAAGCAACAGGAGAATGTGTGGGAACATTTATAGATGAACACTGAAACTAGTGGTAGGATTGGTGTTGAGATGCTGAATGCCTACAACCCAAAAATATGTAGCACTGTAGTACTGTCATCCGTTGTTCATCTATTTGCTCAAGTGGGCACCAGTAATGTCTCCATTGTGAGACTTGTTACTGCTTTTTGAATATCGAGTGCACCATGGGTAGCTTGCCAGGCTCTGCCGTGTGGGCAGGATACTCTCGGTAGCTGCTGGGCTCTCCGAGAGGGACGGAGGAATCAAACCCGGGTCGGCCACGTCAAGGCAAATGTCCTACCCACTGTGCTATCGCTCCGGCCCAGGGAGGGCATTTGCCCTGCACGCGGCTGACCCAGGTTTGATTCTCAGCATCCCATATGGTCCCCCAATCACTGCCAGGAGTAATTCCTGAATGCATGAGCCAGGAGTAACTTCTATGCATCACCGGGTGTGACCCCCCCAATAAATAAATAAATATGTAAAAATAAATATATTTATATAAAAATTCATACATTTATTTATATAAAAATATATAAAATCAATAACTTCCTAAATCACAGGGGGGTTGGGGATTTTTTTTGGTTTTTCGGTCACATCCGAGGATGCACAGGGGTTACTCCTGGCTCTGCACTCAGTAATTACTCCTGGAGGTGCTCAGGGCACCATATCGGATGCTGGGAATCGAACCCAGGTTGGCTACGTGCAAGGCAAATGTCCTACCCACTGTGCTATCGCTCCAGCCCAATCACGGTTTTTAGTTAAATAAAATTTTAAGTTAGCATACGAAACTCCAGATGCTTGTGAAGTTATATTCATTTATACATACAACAGCCTTAGGAAGGTAGTTGTGGACCCCTTGATGTCTAATGTTTAGGCCTCACATTGGTTCCATGCTGGCTCTCCATTTTCACTGCCTCTGGTCCACTGGTCAGTCTCTAGTTTTGATGTCATCCAGGTCTGTGACTGACACTTTGTTGCCTTAACTGTGCAGGCTGCTCTTTGTTCTTTTGTCTTTCCTTGATTAGCTCTTCAAGTGCCACTATTTAGGTGCAAATGTAGGGCCAAAGGGAGGTAGCTTCTGTCCTAGTCTAAGAGAAGGTTTAAGGGGAAGTTACCTTACCCTCTCCTAAGGGTTCCTTTTCCTGCCCCTTATCTATCTATCTTAGCTATTTTCATTATCTATCCTACACTCCACTATTCATGTTGAGAGGATGGCTGATCATCTTTACTATTTACCTGGTGCCACCCCCCACCCCATCCTCTACCAGACCAGCAGACAGTAACCAGTATAGATGTAAAAGCATCTGACTTTAAAGCTTACCAGAGGAGTGTAGGTAGTCAGAGAGATTAAAATAAGTCCAAGGTGTCATTTAATTAATGTAAATTTCTCTATTTTACCCACAGCATTTCACTCCATGGAATTTAATTATAGCCTTTATAAAATGAGATGAGTGGGGTGGAGCAATAGCATAGCGGGTAGGGCATTTGCCTTGCACGTGGCCAACCCAGATTCGATTTCCAGCATCCCATGTGGTCCCCCGAGCACCGCCAGGAGTAATTCCTGAGTGCAGAGCCAGACTTAACCCCTGTGCATCATCTGGTATGACCCATTCCCCCCCAAAAAAGAGATGAAGGGGCTGAAGGGATAATACAGGGCTGAGACACCTAAGAGGTGGATAAGCCTCGTTAGATCTTTGGCATCCTGTATTGGCCCCATGAGCATTGCTAAGAAGGATCTATGAGCCCAGAGCCAGGAGTAAGCCCTGAGCTTGGCCAGTGTGGCCCAAACTCCTTCTACCTACAACACAAAAGCTGATGGTGAGTCTTCCCTCACCACAGGCCAGGGAGCTTCTCCTCAGAGGAAGAACTGGACATCCCATGTTCATGGAAGGCCCCTCGAATGCTTTCCTCCTGGGGAACACTCCAATTGTGTGCTAGCCCAGAGCTTCTGTCTTTGCTGTTTCTTGTCCCTAGACCCTGGAGCACTGTCCCTTTCCCTTGGACCGCTCACACACGCTCTGGACTGTGATTGCTCTCTACCTCAGTCCTGTTGCATGCATTCGGTCTCTCCAGAACAAGTGCTATTAATCGGATGGGGCCAGAGAGGGAACAGAGACGTGAGAAACTGACTCAAGGGTGACAGGGATGGAAGCCCCCAGTTCTGCATTTGACAGGCCCCACAACCAGGAAGGCTGACACCGGAGCCCGAGACCTGAGATCCAAATCTAGGAAGCTCACCGGGTACATTCCAGTCTGAGAGCCAGCAGGCCGGAGCCCCAAGAAGAACAGATGTTCCTGGGCTCAGCTCAGAAGGCCACCTGTACAATCACACCGCAGGTCACAAGGTCAGCTTGCTTCTTGCTCTCGGGGGGCTTCACCTGGCTGGACAAGGCGCACCTGCCTCAGGGAGAGCCATCTGTTTACTCCGTGTCTGGATTCAAACATGCGTCATCTTCCCGGACACGCCCCCCTCCCCGACACACCCAGAACAAGGCTGAGCGCAGGCCTGCACGCCCTGTGACCCAGTCAGGCCCCGTCAGGCTGACACAGAAGACGAACCACCGCGCTGGTTAGGTCCCTGTGGTATTTGTACTTTTATGAGAGGATCTGAGTTATTTGTCGGTTCATCTGCCTGTGTGTTTGTCTTCCCTATGAGAACGTAATCTCTACCAGCTGTTTGCAGAACAATTGAATGGTGAATGTGTGATGGGGGCGGAGGGGGGGCGGGGAACCATGGTGTCACCACTCCCTGACGGGAGGCTGAGGAGTGAGTGGAGGCCAGGCTCTTTCCCGAGGCCAGGTGACGCAGTGTGGAAGGGACATGGTGCCTGAGGAGAAACAGAAGGAGCCTGGGGAGGCAGTGTGGGACCCGAGCGAGGCCAGGGAGGAAGTTGACAGGATGAGATCAAACCTTATGGGAAGGAGCAGAAATCCATCTCTGACAGGCAAGTCCCCCTGTGCGTTGTCTGCTTTTTACTTTGAATCTGGAGAGAAGCGTCTCTGGCCCTGACCCTGCAGAGTGAGATCTGACCCAACACAATCACCTCCCGGTGCCGGGTGGCTCCCAGAGGACAGCCCTGGGAAAGGGAGGGACGGCACCCTAATGGTCTCACCCCAGCTCTGGTGGACATTTGTCTGTGGGACCCAGGAGCTCGGCCATGGGCCCAGTTCATCTCACCTGGAAGAGACCCCTGGCCCCACCCACCAGGCCCAGTGCAGGGCACAGGACGGCTTCCCCATAGCACACACTTGCTGTGTTTGGTTGATGGGCGTTCACAAAAATGGAAGTCACAGAAAGACAGACAAAACACTTGTCTTGTGCGTAAATGCTCTTGAAAGTGTAAAGGAAAATGGGTTTGTCTCGTGCTCTCAAGCTGTTGTAGCCTTTTGAACTGAATTCTAGAAGAGTGCTTGGTCACAGGGCACTGTTCGCTTATCTTCCTCAGGAGAGAATTTGTGGGGCAAACCCACTGGATCTCCGTGTGCCAAGTCACAGAGGCTGAAGGACCTGACTCACTGCCTTCTGAGGGGACCCTAGGCAGCCGCCCAGCTGGAAACAACCAGAGCTCTAAACTTGAGCTGAGTGTTTAGGGAAGGAGAAAAAGGTCCGAGGCTCCAGGGAACCATGAATATAACCTCTTGTCCTCTGAAATGGCAGGTAGGGCATTTGCCTTGCAGACGGCCGACCCGGGTTCGATTCCTCCATCTCTCTTGGAGAGCCCGCAAGCTACCGAGAGTAGCTCGCCCTCACAGCAGAGCCTGGCAAGCTCCCTGTGGCGTATCCGATATGCCAAAAACAGTAACAACAAGTCTCACAATGGAGACGTTACTGGTGCCCGCTCGAGCAAATCGATGAACAACAACGGGACGACGGTGCTACAGTGCTACAGTGCTACATCCTTCTGAGGCAGGAGGACACCTGTCAGGGACCAGCGCAGGTGCAGGCTACTGCGATGCTGCCGTCCTTCTTCCTGTCCCACAGCACAGCAGGTTTATATCTGCCCATACGGAGCCTGACTCTATGCCCAAACTTGGGGAGTCACTGGCCTGGTTTGGGAGTTGGGGGGAGACACAGCTCTGCCGCCGGGACCTACAGTGATGGAGGAGGGGACTTCTGAGAGGAATCCTCATTCTATGGAGCTCTGGAGGAGAGAAAGAGGGAGGAGAGAAAGGTCCCGTGGGGCTGGGACTTGGGTATGTCACGTCCAGGCACGGGGGTAGGGGATTGAGTTGGGGGCAGGGCTGTGGGGACTGAGAGAGGAGGAAAATTCTGGAATTGAGACAGACAAACACTCCTTTGAGCAGTGAAGAGGGTCTGAGGCAGAGGGTGAAGGCAGTAGAGGTGTGTGGGGGGAGGGGATGGGGGAGGGGATGGGGGGATGGGAGTGTGACGGAGAGTGACTGTGGCTTTTAAAGTCTACAAGTCTACGTCGGATGGGGACACCTGGTTTGCAGCTCCGGGTCATTCAGCGGCACTTACAATAATTTGCAGATCTCTTACCACAGCCTCCAAGACGGCGGGGCTCGACCGGCCTGCCCCTCCCCTCCCTGTGACCAGCCACTGGCTTTGCTGAGGTGACTGCCAAACCTGGATGTTTCTCTGGCTCGATCGCTCTGTTTCATTCGGGGCATTCCTTGGGCTCCCGACCAGCAGGGCTGCTGCAGCCACTGTGTCCCAGTTCAAGCACAGTCCTAGCCACTAGGCCCACATGGCGGACAGCTCAGGGGCCCTGCCTCACGGGGATGGCTCCCTCTTTCATGAGCCTTGGCTCCCACTAGGATTTGGGGGTGAGCAAAGTTGGCTCACTGGGCACCAGGATCCCGAGATAAGACGGGCAGGAAACTTTTTCTGAAAATGCAGCCTCTCATGAGCGGAGAGTAGGGTTGCAGGGGCAGGGGCTGGCAGGGGGGTGGGGGGGGGTCTGGGGAGGGCTACAACCAGGCTCCCTCCCTCATGGGGACACAGGTGAGAGCTAGCCACCAGCTCCTCTGAGAACTCTGCCCAGGTGATGCTGGTCATCCCCACAAGGGCAAGGTCAGCACCCCATTCTGTTGCCCGGCCAGCCCCTCACCAAGACCAGGTAGGGAGAGAGCAAGAAAAGCGGCCCCACCTCCTTCACTTACTATCTCCCAGACTTACTATCTCTGTGTGGCTCTGTGTGGCATGGTGATGGCAAAGCCCAACACATTCTCTGGTTTCAAATAGGATAAATGAGTTCTCAGACATTTGGGGACGCTGATGGTATGGCATGGGGGGGGGTCTTCGGGGCTGTCCTCCCTTCAGGGATTTTAGGGCCTAGCCACACCCTACTCATTGTGTTCTCCACAGCAGCGGCTTCAGAGTCCCCATGGATTCAGCATCCTTTTTCCTGGGCTTCTTGTCTGGGGCTCGCTGAGGCTCAGGGAAGCCTCTGTCTGACACAGTGACATTAGGGCCTTCTGGATAACCCAGGAGAGACTCTCTCTTTCCCTCAATCAGTCACAGGCTCCAGGACAGAGGACTTCCATGTGGTCCTAAGGGAGTGTAGGGGACACTCTCAGCACTATTCAGCCAGTATTAGGTGCTGCATAGTTTTTGTGGGGCTAGGGATGCCCAGGACCACCCTGGCAGTACTCAGGAGTACTCTAAGGCCACACCCAGAGGTGTTGAAGAAAGAACGGTGTGATTGATGGGGTTGGAACCCAAACTGGCTCTCTCCCACGCCTCAGTCATGGTCTGGCCATAGAAGATGATGTGGTAGTGACCATGGACCCAGCAAACAGGAGCACAGTTACCTGGGGTTGGGGGGCACATTTCTGGGGACCAGAGCCATTAGAGGATCCCAGGATAGCTCAAGGAAGGATTTTCTAACATCACATGAGGCTGACACCCAAGGACAGTAGATACAAGGGCCAGGGGGATTGCCCCATAGCTGGAAGACTGCTTCATAAGTGGAGGGGGGAAGGCAAATGGAATAGAGAAGGGATCACTAAGAAAATGATGGCTGGAGGAACCAGTTGGGATGGGAGATGCATGCCGAAAGTAGATAATGGACCAAACACGATGACCTCTCAGTGTCTGTGTTGCAAGCCATAATGCCCAAAAGTAGAGAGAGAGAATGGGGAATATTGTCTGCCATGGAGGCAGGGGGAGGGTGGGAAAAGGGGGGTATACCCAGGATATTGGTGGTGGGGAATGTGCACTGGTGGAGGGATGGGTGTTGGATCATTGTGAGATTGTAACCCAAACATGAAAGCTTGTAACTATCTCAGTGATTCAATAAAATTTTTTAAAAATAAAAAAAAAAATTAAAAAAGGATTTTCTAACGGCCCTGACCCAGAGACACAACAGCGAGGCCCAGAAGACACCACAGCACCAGGGATCCCTCCAGGCCCCATACTGGGCCAATTTCACTGGGGCACCCCAGATGGAGCAAGTGTAGTCTCCCCGCCTACTCCAGATGGAATCCCACGGACCAAGAGCTTCCATAAGCAAGGCCCTGGTATTCGGATTCCAGGACTAAATCTCTAGGCCGCATGGTGGCAGAGGACCTGGGCTGTTTCTCCCGGGTCCCCGCCCACCCAGCGGACTGACTCTCACACCCACAATTTCCCTCCGGGTGCCATCTTAGCATGCCAACAGCCCTGGACCAGAGACTCCAGTTGAATCCCCAAATGGATTAGTACCATACAGAGATGTTTCTGGAACCCAATCATTTACAATCTAGAAATTTACATTTACAATCAGAGCCGTGAGAGCTCTCATGATATTCAAAATGAGCAATGGAAAATAAATGATCTAGCGTCTGCCCCTGGCAGGTAGGCTTGAACGGTGGTGGGAAAATTCTAGCAAAACATAATGCCCAAAATTAGAGAGAGAGAGAGAGAGAGAGAGAGAGAGAGAGAGAGAGAGAGAGTACTAAGGAAATTGTCTGTCATAGAAGCAGGGTGAGGTCTGGGATGTTGTTGGTGGAAATGTGCACTGGTGGAGGGATGGGTGTTCCATCATTGTGTGGCTTTGTCTCAAACGTGAAAGCTTTGTAACTCTAGCTCACAGTGATACAATTAAAAAAAAATAAAAAGTAATGTGGAGTTCAGGCCCCAATTCAATCAGCTTAATCAATGGCTGAGCAAATAGCAGTGCTCCTACATTATAAATAAATAAATAAATAAATAAATAAATAAATAAATAAATAAAGGATTTCCTCACTCACAGCCAGTCATGAAAGGATCAGTGGCTCCACTGTCCTATTTCCCACTCTCAGTGGACAGGATGGGAACTGTGTGTGACACACTTACTGTCCAAGACATTTATGAAACAGAAGTCCCGATTCTACCAGGGGATTCCCCCATCCACTCTTGTCATCAGGCCAGGGAGACATGCAGAGCCCAACCGGCTGGGGTAGCACCTGTTCCCACCTCAGTTTCGTCCTGATGTCAACTTCACAGCAGCATCATTCTGCAGCGAAGGGAAACAAGAGTTGACAATCCTTGCTTCCTTGGGGATCAGCAAACTCTGAGCTGCCCATCGCTGAAAGCTAGGGAGCTCCTGTGGTTGTCCCTGAATTGGATAAAGGTCTCTAATACTTGCTGTGGCTCAGCGCTGGCTGGGCTGGTGGGGAGAGTGCATGGGGAACACTGTCAGCAGGTCCCGGTCAGTGGTGCTAGCAGGCAGATCACAGAAGTTGGACAAACATCAGGGCTTCTCTGCTGTCCCCTCCCAGGCCTGCATCCAAGGACATGCAGAGGACATGGATAAGAACAGTGACACCATCGTGGTGCCCTGCCATAGGTAACCTGGGGTGAGACATGACACATGCCACGCTAAGCATCTCAGTGCTGTCTTCTGGGCCTGGGAGGAAAGAGCATGGCAGAGGAGTGGCGATGCGTGAGCTGGCACCTAGAGTAACAGTCATCTCCATGAGCACTGGCTACCAATCCCTGAGAGTTTGCTGAGGACACGAGTCCCACACATCTCTGAGGAATTTTGTAGTAGAGATCAGGAGACCGTGGCCACTCAGGGACCCCACAGGAGGAACCATGATAACAATATTGACCTGTGGGTGATACAGCTCCCTGAGGAAATATGCTGAAATAATCCAGGGGGCACTAGTAGCCTAACGTGCCATTGCGGGGTGCTTTCTATTCATTCTCCTCAGGAAGGTGGATTTCCAGGGCAGGAGACCTACGGCACTTTTAGTCAGGGAGGAGATGGAGTTTGATATTCGGTGAGGTGCGGAGGAACTGAGAGAAAGCTGATGGTGTGGAGGAGGAAGCACCAAGGGCGGGCAGCAGTGGCAAGCCCTTAGCATGCCCATCTGGACGCCTGAAGAGCCAAGGAGGAAACCGTTGCTGCCAACTTGGAGAGCAGCGAGATGGGGGAGACCATCAGACAGGAGCCCCAGCCCTCAGCAGAGCACAGCGGTCCAGACAATAGAAAGTTAGGGCAGTAAATACTCAACTTCCTCTGACTTCCTTTACTGGTGGAGCCACTTCTAACTAGAAGCCAGAGGGCAAGTTCATCGGTGGATGAAATCCATATGGCCAGCTCCCGAGTGTCCGGAGCAGAATGGAGAGGGTGGGAGGTGTATGTGGGGTGGGAGATAGGAAAATCCCACTGGTGATGAAAATAACAAAGTCCCAATTGATTGATTGACAGATTGTTGATGATGATGATGATGATGATGATGATGATGATGATATGGGTGGTGGTGTTAGTATGATGGTAGTGACGATGGTGCTGGTGAAGGTGGATGCCCTCTGACTGTTTTAAGGATTTTCCATTTTGCACACCCCAGCCCAATAATACAGATCTAAATAATGTCAGAAACTTGGGAGATCTGCGCATGATCAATAGCCAGAATTGGCCTCTGCTGCTTTAGACTTTCCCAAAACGTGAGGTTTGGCAATACACGTGGTTTCAGAGACTTGTGTTGTAATTAAGTGAGGATTCACTCCTCTTCCTTTTTTCTCTTTGGACCCCTGTGGGGGAATTCTGACATCTGATTATCCCTGGTCCTACCTAGCAGAGTACTGAGAGAGTAGTTCCACTCATTATCTTAGTAGGTACTTTATGATGAAGGAGTGTCAGAATAAGTGAGGGAATGAGGAAAGGGACCCCCAGACAACGGGGCACAGAGAGTGTGGGTTTCTGTGGCATTTGGCTCATCATAGGCACTTGGTAAATGCTAGAGACCCTCCAATGCAGTAGCGCCGTGGTGCTCCTGTCTTCTCTGGGGGCACACTGCCTCATGTCTAAACACGGACTGATACACACCCACACTTTTTGGTTCTCCGAAATTTCCCCCAAGCAAACCCTGAACTAAGAGCGAGCATGTTTGTGCTGTCTCTGAGCTGCACATGCAAACCCACAGCCCGGCTTAACTTGGAATTGCTCCTCACCTTCGGGTTGTTGTATTAATAAGTAAAAATACAGAGAAACACAAACCTGTCTCCCTGTTAATGTTAAATTTGGTCCCAAAGAAAAAAATGTTGCTAAAACATATTGCTGGGCCTACCACAGATGTTCCTTCCCTTGCACGTGCAAGATATTGAAAGTGAGAGGCAGACTCTTTGACAGAATTTCTTCCGCTGTGATGATAACCGTGGCCAGGCCATTTTCCTACCACTCGTGTCTGTCGTGTTATCTGACCATTCTCCCCTCACAGCGGCTCACAGTGGAGCTGGCATGCAATGCGACGTGTACATCACCACCCGCTCAATAGAATGATAAAGGTAAGCAATTTAAAGAATAAGTTGAGCTATGTCACCTTCTTGTCAAGTCAACTGCTAATTTCCCACCGTGCAGAATATACAGAAGGCCCAGCTGGGGTGGATGTGTGTGTGGGGGGGGTTGGGCGGGGGCGTCACGGAGTGCCAAGTAGAATCTTGGGTTATCTTGGGTTGTTCAATCCCAGAGCTCATTAGGCTGGGAGATGACATGGCAAGATGTGTGGCTTTCTGGTTTGATACTGAGCTTGTAACTAACCCGGATAGGAGAGATTTAGAGCCATTTATCCAGTTTTTGAAAAAACCAAGCAGAAGAGCTCTGCACTCTCTCATCTGGTCCTGGTTGTTTTTATTTTTGTTGTTTTGTTTTTTGCATGTGCAGTGGTCATTGAAAGAAGTTGCAAGAGAGAAAACCCACCTTGTACTCTGCGACCTCCAGGCCTTTGCCTTGCCATGCAGGAGTAGCTGGGTTCGGGCATCATGAGAGAGGGGCAGGCTGGAGTCTGCGTTTTAGGGACTGGGACTGGAATCAGGACCAAATCATGGAAGTTGGGGAAAGGTGCAGGGAGACAGACTTTCCCTGTCTCAGAGCTTTTCTTTAAACTCTCCCTCCAATAACCTGATGAGACAAGAAAGAAAACTTTCGAGCAGCTTGGTGAGAGTGAACAGAAGTCTGGTCAGGCCTCAAAATAGAGACTGAAGTCCACCCAGGAGGACGTGCCATGCTCAGCCAAAATGCATGAGTATAACTACCTGGGCCAACAGAAGCAAAGCAGTGGGCTGCTGGTTTGGTCATCAACTGAGACAAAGAGGACATGAGGTGGTGGAAATAAGACCCAGATGACTAAGAGTGGTCTGTGTGTTTGGGATGAGCAGGGAGTTTCCTACACCACTAAAACACAGTGCCTGGTGAACCAACCGGGAATCTGAGAATTCAACTAAATCTCAACACTATCTACCCAGAGTTAGCTTGCCACATCAATGCTCATGGACTCAGTCTCCCAAGATCACCCTTCACTCCAAAGACTAGTTGCAAGCCCACGTTGATTCCTGTATGTCTGACTTACTATAAATGAGGGCCACACCGTCCCTGACTCCTGTCCAATTCACTTGGTGAAGACTCACAGAACCCACCAAAAATTTCATGTATCGGGGTTAACTGCTTATAATGGTTTATATGCAAGATGATATGACACAGAGAAACATCCAGGTGGAGGATACGCCCAAATCAAAGTATGGGGAGAGGGCGTGGAGCTTCCATGTTCTTCCTGAGAGTGCCCTCCTCCCCAAATCTTCAGGTGCTCACTCAACTTAAAACCACCCCATCCATGACATCGGAAGGAATGACTGTTGAACCTTTGGACCATTGGAGATTGATCGACTCTCCCACTCCTCCTCTTGCCAGAGAAGTCAGGGCAGGACTCAAAGTCCCCACCATCTAACCTAGTGAGAAGTCGGCTGGCATCCAGCCCCCACCCTTGGGTAAGGCCCCAAAGCCACCTTACTGAGTTAACATAAATACTCTCTCACTCCCAGCACTTAGGCGATTTCTGGGCTGGAGCCAGAAACCATGGAAGGAGACCACATATATATGGGAAATGTATTTTGGTCATCTGAATGACAAAAAACATACTTTTTTTTTTTTTTTTGTAAATCACAGTGTCACGTTGGCCTTTTCCTCTTACTTTCTTCAATTCCATCAGCTGAAGCATTGTTGCTGTATGGTGGCTGTTCCATACCAAATAAGCCAAAGTTGATGTGGTCCTTCCTTCTTGGGCCAGACCAAGGGGCAGCTTGAATTCAAAATGAAATTGCTGAGGCCAGGACCACCAAAACTCCAGTTCCCACTGGCACCGCCACTGCTGGCAATTTCAGCTTTCCCTTCTACTCTAGAAGAGTTGCTATGGTGTATATTACAGGAATATTGGTATTCATGTGATATAATAAGACTTAAAGCAGGAAATATTATGCATTTAGTTTGGGGATTAGGTGGGCCATGCCTCAGTCTGAGTGCTGTCACTCTCTGCCCATAGTTCAGCAAGAACCTTAGTGGAATAGGGCTGGAGCAATAGCACAGTGGGTAGGGCGTTTGCCTTGCATGTGGCTGACCCAGGTTCGATTCCCAGCATCCCATATGCTCCCCTGAGCACCACCAGGGGTAATTACTGAGTGCAGAGCCAGGAGCAAACCCTGTGCATTGCTGGGTGTGGCCCAACAAGCAAAGAAAAAGAAAAAGAACCTTAATGTAATGGTCTTCTCAAGAGGTCTGAGTTCAGGCTGGATGACATGTGGATAAACACTTTCCCAAATAACCTTTCTTGAGCCCACATAGAGCATTGAGTCAGAAGGGAAAGCGCATGGGATTTTTCTGTCAAATTCAAGATCAGAGGATTCCAGAGAGGATTAAATGGTTCCTTTCAGCTGTGTCCAGCTGAAGGAAGCCTTCCGGAGCTGGAGAAGGCAGTTCACTATTCCTTCCCTTTATAAATGTGCATGTGGCCTGGCTAAATTCTAGGTCACCCAAGAGTGCATAGCCCTTGAGGGTAGAGAGGAATTTAATCCAAGGAAGACCCAAGGATCTTTACCTTAAGTTTTCATCTCAAACTAGGATCTTATTCCTTAAGCTTCTAAGAGAAACTGGTAGTCAAGTCAAGGTCCTCAAAAAAAAAAAAAAGAGAGAACCGGGTTTTGCCTGTAATTCCAGGCAGTCATTGACTCTCTTTAGAATGGTATTCCTTTGTAGCTTGAGAGTTCTCTCTTGCCTTAACCTAAACTCTGGGCCACTATGTGTCAAATGTGTTCATGGGGTTAAGCTGATTTCATAGACAGTTGACCTGTATATGAAATGCTTTGTGGATGAATGAGGAATAAAAGGGTAGAGGAGGCTGTAGTTAAAAAGAAAAGGTAAAAAAAAAAAAAGAAAAGGTAAGAGTGATGGTCAATTTTATGTATCAACCTGGCCGTGGTATTCAGGAATTTGGTCAAATACCAAATCTGATGGTGCTATGATTGTATCTTTCAGATGAGATTGACTTTAAAATCAATAGACTTTAAGCAAAACAAATTGCCCTTCATAATGTGGGTAGGCCTCATCTAATCAACTGAAGGCATGAAGGAAATAGACGCACTTCTGTCAAGGAAGAGGGAATTTTGCCTATAGACTGTCTTTCAATTTGAACTAGAACATTAACTGTTTCCTGTGTCTCTAGCTAACACTTTTTGAACTTGTCGTGTCTTTCAATCATACAATCCAATTACCTCAAATAAATCTATGTAAGTATGGACATATGTATCAGGGCTAGGGAGATAGCACAAAGGGCTAAGTGTCCAAGATGCACAAGGTCCCTGTGCTCAAGTCCCTAGCACTGTATTACCCCCCAAACACTGCCAGGTGAAGCTGTGGTCCCCCAAATATTCACTGAACCAAACAGCAGGGTCAAGTATCTGAATATCCCAAGAGTGACCCTGTGCTCCCTGAGAACTGCTTGGGAGTCCTCAACCCATTAACAAAAAAAAAATAAAGAAAGAAAAGAAATTCAGAGCAGTTTTATGTGTTGGTTCTGTTTCTTTGGAGAACCATCCCTAACTAGCACAAGTAGAAAGGAGGAAAAAGGAAGCCCTGTGTTCAGAGGCCAAGAAAGGAGGGGAAGAGCTAATTGCCTCAAGAGCACTGGTGTGGCACAAAAATCTCAGCACATGCTTCCCCTCACCCCACAGGCCTGTAACGGGGTGCCAGGCCATGAGCCAAGGCATGCTCACTCACATGTGAAAAGTATTTTGCCTGAGAAATGCAATTTATCGGTCTGTCCTGCTTTCGGGGAAGAGAAGAAATAGTAGCTATTTACAGCGGAAAAACACACATTGCCGGGATCACTGCTGAAACCTGGAGTCTACAGAATGACTGGATTCAAAACAGGAAGGCTAGGAGAGACAGAAGACGGGGGAAGAATCAGGAGTACTGGGAGGTTGGTTCCTGAAGGAAGGGGAAAGAGCAGCAGCAAAGAGCCACAGTGCTGAGTGAGGAGCATGGCGGAGCACATCCCATTATCCGAGGCAGGCTGGCCCCTGCAAGATGGTGCAGCCTTTATTAAGGAAAGCTAAGAGGTCAGCTGGATACCGCTATAGGGAGCTGATGCTTCCATACCGCTCATTTCCACAAGCAAGATGATTTGCTTTCTCCCCATTTTCATGCCCTGAAGGAAGGGGTGGGCAGGCCACCCAGAGGTTTTGAGTGAAGTGTCTTTGGTGTCCCCCTTCTAATAAAGGGCCATATATTAATGCAGAACCGTCATTTTTTTTGAGCACTAAAGTAATACCAACCCTCTCATTGCTCAAGAAAGTGCTGAGCAAAATCTTCCAACAATGTGTCTCCCCGGCATTCCTTAACTCTATTGATAATGATAAAGTCTCATAAATCTAGGTAAATCTTTAATTACACCTTTAGAACATGGTGATATGATGACTGTGACATAGTCATAAAGGGCACATTCAAAATTAGCTCCGTATACATTTTATGAATATGTAAAAGGGGAGAGGTGGTCGGAGTTAAAAAGGAAAGGCCAAAAAATAATTTGGATATTTTTCTTCCTTGTTACAATCATCTTTGAAAATGTGACTTTAATTCTATTTTTTTAAGACAATAGTTAGGAAAATGCTCTCTCTCTCTTGACTTCTACAGTTTTTGTTAAAATCCACAGTGATGGCTTTGCAGAACCAATTGCACATCACAAAAACCACCATCTGAGACAGAAAAGCTATGCTCCTCTATGTTAGAACACCTTTTGGCCTGAAAATTGGTCTTTTTATATTATGTGTGAAATATTTATGGAGAAAAGCACTCTAATACACAGTTTCCATGAAGCCCTAAAAAGACTAAAGTCTGTCTCCTTCAGACAGTCGGGGCCATTACAGCATCAACCCCCACCCCTGCATTTGGTTGGTAGCACTATGCAATTTATTTTTATCTCCATCCAACGCATATATTTTTACTTGTGTGAACAATATGGAGAAAGATTAAGTTCTTTTATTTTGCTAATTAAACTGCATTTTTCAAAATCTGGGGAGGTAGTAAGTGACAGGATTAACAAGGGCACTTTGCAGAGTTTTGCTGTTTTCCTGATTAGATTAGAGGTATTTGATATTGGAGTAGGAGCTGATGAAGTGGTTTGCTCATGTGAATGAATGCATGACCCGAGTTTATCACCACCGCTTCATAAAGAAGTCTTCCTTACTGTCGAGAAAGCCCAACCAAGAGTGAAAATGACATTAGCAAAAAGCTAAGCAAAAGGTCAGTAGAGCAGAATGAGAAGGGAAGGAAAAAATGCATTCCTTCGCCTTCCCCCTCCCCCCATAGAGGTAAAGAAGAGGGCTCAGTTTCAGCTTCTTGCTGCCTGCACGGGGGGGGGGGGGGGGGGGGGGGGGGGCAGGGAGTTGACACCCTCAATTGCATTCTCCTGGGAAAGGGATGTCTTTCGGAGTCTCTAAAGTTGAAAGACCGAAATCTTACACGTTAAAAAAAATAGAAGTGCTGAATAAAAATAACAAACTGCAGAGATACAAACAAAGAATGAGGGAAGCAGATTACTCCCACTATATCCTCAGCCCCCATGGGTGCCTTCCTGCATTTTTTTTTTTTACAGCTTCAGGGGCTCAAAGCACATCTTCTCCTGGCAGCAAGGTATTAGATTAAGGGAGCAGGTGAAGATCTCTGTTTTATTCTCCATCCAGAACAGAGTGGAGTCAAGAGTAGAGGGGGTCTGCCCCTGTGGCGAGCAGGGGCAAAGAGTGATATGGAGCCTGGGTGAAAAAGTTGCAGGAGGGGAGCAGGGGAGAGGCTGGGCTGTGTCAGGTGTGAGCTACTCAGAAGGGTCAGTCTCAGCAAGGCTATTGTGAGTGACGTGACGGCTACCCCCTTCTTCCAGAGCCACCCTCCCCACAGACAATTAAAAATTATCATTTGCTTATAGCAAAAAACACATAATACAATGAGGTGTACAGTGAAGGAGCAAATCCAAACACATCCGTAATCCATATTCCCTCTGGCACAGAGAATATTTCCTTGATCTCTCGTGAGTTCTTCTTCTTCTAACCAGTCAATGACAACCATTCAAGCAATTGTTTTACCCATTTTATGACCCAAAGCTAGTTTGATAGCTCTAGAATTTTATTTAAATGAAAATGGATAGGATATATTCTTCATGGATGGTCTTTTTCCCCAGTAAAATGTTTCCTGTGTATTGTAGATATCAACAACTCGCTCCGTTTTTATGACTGAATTGTATTCCATTGTATGAATGAACCACAATTATTTCACCTGTTATACCTTTGGTGATGCTTTGGACAGCTACTCATTTGGGGGAAATATGAGGAAAGTTGCGATAACCATTAACATTCTTGTACAAATCCTTGGTGGACATGGGCTTTGACCTCCCTGGAATAAATGCCTAGAAGTGAAATTACTGAGTCATGGTGCATATTTCATTCTTTGAGAAACTAGCAAACTTTCCATAGAAAAAATTTTTCTATGGAATTTTTCATTGAATCAATGATGTTTGAAAGCTCTGTAATCTATCACATATTCTCACTGACAACATTAATAGTCTTCTTAATTTTAAGCATTCTAGTGAGTCTACACAAAATTCCTACAATATAATTTTCACTGCATTTCCCTGCTAACTACAGACAGACATCATTTTTTCCTTATGATTATTGGGCATATCAGTATCTTTCTTTATACAGAATTTGTGATTTTTACACATTTTATTGGATCATCTTCTAATTATTGAATTGTATGAATCCTTATAAATTTGTTACACCAGGTTTTTGCACAATGAAAAATCTTCATAGCTTATATGCTTCTCTTGCAATAGAAGATAGTTCTGACTTATATACTGAGTCTGAAAGCAAATTTGGAACAGTTGAGGTGACTGGAACCTATAAAATATGATACTAGAGGGGAAAGAACTTCACAAAGGAGTTTGTGCAACCCACATAGAGTTTTTTTTTAAGTTTTGGGGTGAAAACTAAGCTACTTAAGCACATGGTGTAATGTTTCATTGGTTGGAGCTGAGGTGAGTCATCAGATGGAATATTATCTGAACAGAGATCCCAAATGACATTCAGCACTGGATATTGTAAGACTTTGGGAAAACCAAGACAGAGAAAACCTTCTCATTGCAGAGAATCCATAAAGACTACACACTTTAGAGTAAAATATTTATTGTTGCTGCTGCAATGTCCAGAATTGCACTTTTAGCTCTAGTGTTCACACACTTGGTTATGATGTGTCAGGAGTCACACAGTTGTGCCGGGGGAGCCGGGATGGTGGGGAAAGAGGGACACAGTGGCTGGCTTCTAAGCATGGTAGTACAAGGGATAGAATATGCAGCCTATGCCTGCAAGGCAGTTGCTCTCCACTGAGTCACATGTCCATCCTGAGTAGTGTACTTTAATCTCAAACAGGAAAATTCCACTTCCATCATAACAATGTCTAAAAGCAATTCCCAACAAGATCCAACTAATCTCCCAATAAATTATCTATCCACTAAACTCTGGAGGTTTTCAGCTGCCGGGACTCTGCTTGGGGCCAGGAGGGGAACTCAACCCGCCCCTATCCTAGAGGGCCCCAATGAAGACAACCTGGTTCGGGGGCAGGAGATTCTGCTGCAGCCATATTCAAGGCCATTCTCCACACACTTGGAGAGCTTGGATGAGCCTCGTGTATGAAGGAACCAACAGAGGAACCCAGGTACGCGGGACTGTGGCTGAGATCTCCAAGCCTGCTCGGATCGGGACTGGGCCTCCTATACCGAGATCCTCATTTTTTCCAGTAGCTTGGCAGCCACACCCACAAAACTGCCTCTGGAGCCATGTAATCTTATCAACAGCCAAGATCCAGAGACTATAAAGTAAAGTTCCCAGAAGAGAGTGATGCAGAATCTCCTGACCCCCAAGCCAAGCTGTCTTCACCGGGGCCTCCTTGGAGTGGGAGGCGGGTTGAGTTTCCCTCCACACCCCAAGCAGAGCCCCAGCAGCCTAAAACCTCCAGAAAACAGCTGCAGCCATACTCAAGGCCACTTTCCACATGCTTGGATGAGTCTCATCCATGAAGGAACCTGCAGAAGAACCCTGGTATGCGGGACCCATGTCTGAGATCTCTAAGCCTGCCTGGATCGGGGCTGGGCTTCCTCCACCCAGATCTCCAGTTTTCCAGTAGTTTGGCAGTCACACCCACAAAACTGCCTCTAGTGCCATGTAATATTGTCAACGGCCAAGATCCAGAGACTCTAAAACAAAGCTCCTGGAAGAGAGCGATGCAGAATCTTGCACGGCAGAGCCGGGCAAGCTACCATGGCATATCCCATATGCCAAAAACAGTACAATAATGAGCCTCATTCCCCTGACCCTGAACGTGACAGTGACAAATAGAGACGTTACTGGTGCCCACTCAAGCAATTTGATGAACAGTGATACAGTGATACAGTGATATTTGATCCTGAATTTGTGTTCGTGAATCATTTTTGGTGGGGCTAAGGGAACCAAATGTGGTGCCACAAGATTAAACCAGGGTCAATTACCTGCAAGTCAAGTGCCTTATCTGTAATACTGTCTCTTTCTTCCGAATTCTAGCTTCCTAAACTGGGAGGTCATAATCTTATACATGGACCATTTAACTGAATGTGAGAATAACATAAATGTTTTATAATAATAAACTTATGATTGACAATAGGAAATACATCATATATATATATATCTTGATTTTATATAAAAAGCAAAACATTTTAAGAAGTCATTTTGTCAGAGGAAAATGACAAAAATGCACTCCCAACTAGTGGCAGTCATGATATCTGGAGCAACACTGACAACACATTTGGCGGCAAAACAAACTCTCGCTTATAATAGGAAAAAAAATGAAATACTTTTATAGAAATAGGTGCTAAAATGACATAATTATTAAATTTAGGGAAAATTGGCTTTGCAGCAGCTGTGTAATGTTTAAGGACTTAAAATATCTTGGACTATAATGAGTATACAAAAGGGAAATCGCAGTAAAAAGAGAACTAGAAATTAGAACTAAAACTAGAACCTAGAAATTCTAGAACAGAATAAATATATCTGAAATAAAAAATTTACTGGCTGGGATTTTTAGTATACTGAAAAATTTAGAAGAAAATCTAGCGATGGAAGTTCTATAAAAGCTACCCCCACTTCATGCCCTAAAGTGGGGTAGCTAGACCTAGAACACGTCACAGTGAAATCACTTTAAATATTTATTTAAGGAAAAGAAAAGTTTGGGGCAGAGAGATGATAGTACAACAAATAGAGCATTTGCCTTGTGTGCAGTTGACCAGATTCGACTCCCAGCATCCCTTATGGTCCCTGAACACTGCGGAGAGTAATTCCTGGTTGCAGGGGGAGGAGTAACCACTGAACATCACCAAGTGCGGCCCAAAAAGCAAAACAAAGCAAGATCTTAAAATCAGCAAAAGAGAAAGTAGCCATTTACAAATGAAAGAATGAAGGTATGAGAATTGTTAACTTCTCATCTGAAACAATGTAAGTTATAGCAAAATGGAATCTCATATCTTAAATTGTAATAAAATATAGTCAATTATACATAATGAAAACATCTTTAAAAACTAAGGATTAAATAGAAAAATATTTAGTGATCCTTTTCCACATCTAACAACAAAATCTGATAAATGGGAAATGCTATCAGACAGAAAACTTAGTCAATATGAAAAGAAAAGGAGAAGGGAAATGTCAATATAAAAGTTGTCTTCCTCTTTTTGAGCTTCTTGTTGAGACATGCATTTGTTTGAATTAAAAATAGCTACACTGGGGGCTGAAGTGATAGCACAGAGGGTAGGGCATTTGCCTTGCACACGACTGACCCGGGTTAAAATCCCAGCATCCCATATGGTCCCCTGATCACCGCCAGGAGTAATTTCTGAGTGCAGAGCCAGGAGTAATCCCTGTGCATCGCCTGGTGTGACCCAAAAAGCAATAATAATAATAATAATAATAATAATAAATAATAATAAAAATAAAATAAAAATAGCTACAATCTATTTGGCCTGTAATAAATTTTGGATGACAATGGCAACAAGGAGAGATAAATGTAGATGTACTTTAGGAAGATGCTTCATTATACGTGAAATGATATGACATTATTTCAAGATTTTGGGGGATTAGTTAAGAATACATAACAAAGTCTCTAGATCAACCTCTAAAGTTATATACCAAAAAAAAGTATAGCTATAGAGCCAATAGAAGAGAAAAAGCAAATTCCAAACACCAGGAAACAAATAAACAAACAACTGGTACATTTTCTAAAATAATAATAATAACTAATAACTAATAATAATAATAACATGTAGACTAACATGTAGGTTCCAACTCATTCCTCTTTTATTTACAAAGGTATAATTACCCGCGCCCAGCAGAAATTCGTTGAGTGCATAAAAACAGATGCTTCATAAACGTCTTCCAGTGGTAGGTTATTTTCTGTGGGAGGGTATTACAGTGTTCTTTATTCTTCTTGGTGAAACCTGAACATCAGCACTTTCTTATAGATATCTTATAGATAATAAGTTCCTTTCACAATCCTTCACAATGCATACTTGTAAATATTTTAATCATGAGAGTGCTTTAAGTTTTGTTACTAATATACTGTATTTTAGATCCAAAGCACATTTCCAAATATTTCAGGATTGCAATTAAAATTCAATTACATCTTAATCTAATAGAGAATCAACAAGATAGAATGGAATCTCTTGCTTCTCCTTATCATTCGCCATTGTCTGGGGGCTGCCGATGTGACGTCATTCCTGCATCATGCCCCCTTACACCCAGCCCACTTTGCAGTCCTCCCTCTTCCCACCAACAGACTCCAGGCAACACCGGGGTGAGATACAGAGGTAACGCATTCTCTTCAGTGCTGTTTGGGGGGTGGGCAAGACAGTTTTCAGGCGCTGGAGAAAATGCAAGGCTGGGAGGCAATGCCAAGGAGGTCAGTGAGGAGGCTAAATGAAGGCTTGGCACCTGGACTACCTCCCTCCAGCGCCACAGCACCTGTGAGGGAGGGGGCCCCCTGCAGGTAGGGTCTCCTGGAGACGCTCTCCTGTGTCAGTGCCAATTGGTTCCCAATTCTTCAGCCCTGTCTCTGAGTGGTTCTCTCATGCCTTAGTCTTGCCAGGTCTTCCCACATAGACCACATCCGGGCTGTGTGGCTCTAAAATGGGACTTGGTTTTCGACAAGATCATTTGAAACCTGTTTCAGCCACATTTTGCAGACAGCAAGCTCTGTTAAAAGTCAATATCCAAAACCCATCAACTCTATTTGGTCTCCTTGGGGGATGGACTCTCTCCGTGACGGCTGCATCAAAGGCTCCACTGAAGGGCGGATCCAGAGGCAACGGCTCCCAAGCCCCCAGTGCCATAATCTTGAGCACTCATTAGTGCCAGGTGTGCTCCAAGTCAGCCTAACAGCCCAGTTCACCATCCCGTGTGCCATGCCTGTCAGCCGTGTGTACGTAAGCAAGTTGCTTGACCTCTCGGAGTCTTGTTCCCCATATGCACAGCATTTGGATAATAATTTTTGCCTTTTATGATTTTTTTCAAGCCAGCGAGACCACCTCTGTAAAGCACTTAAAATATGTGAAGTTTTTATGAGACACAAAAATTATGGGTTGAATCGTTGGAGAAATGTATTATTTTTTTTAGACAGAGGCAAAACACTATTAAAATAATCTAAACTGATTTCTTGTTGCAGTTAGGATTAAAAAACAATGTGTTAACAAAGCGATTGTGTGCTTAACCTAGAACCATTCGCTGGCAAGGACGAAGAGGGAAAAAATTTAATGAGTAATAATCAAGCAGGCATTCAAGTGCCATTATGAAATGATACTTTAAAACAAATGTAATTCAACCAGTGTGGTATCAGAAAAATGGCAAATCAATGAAACAAAGAAAAGTCCCAAAGCCGTCTCATCGTGTGCCAGGGACAAAAGAGGCGTTTGTTAATGTGGATTTAATAAATGAAAGAGCACAGCTTGGGATAAGGCTAAAAATGGCATTTCAATAAGGTAACAGAATTGCTCCACAAATTGTTCTGAGACAAATTGCAATGATTTAATTTTAAAAATTGTCAAATTCTTCTCTTATCCTGAACACAAGCACACACCTAGATGAATTAGAAAGTCATAAATCTAGTGTAAAATGCACTCGTTTCCAGGTGGGTATAGCTTGGTAAAAACTAAAAACGAAAGGAGACATGAAAGAGGAAAAAGCTCAAACGACCTGGCACATAACAGTATTTTTTCATGATTTGTGCATGTTCTGTATGTGTCAGAATGGAAAACTGCTGGGGCAGGGAGAGGGTCAGTGGCCAGGGGGTGCCTTGAGTGTTCAGGGACCCAAGAACAATCCCCAGAACCCGGTAGCCCCTGAGCACCTCTGTGTGGTCCTGGTGGCCCCTGAGCTCAGCCCACTTAGTCGAGCATTTCTGGGAGACACTCCTGGGCCTTCTGAACACGGTTTTGGGAAGAGCCACTCCCCCAGCAAAGGAAAAGACTCAAATTTTATTTAAAAAAAATCCCAACATACTTGCCAAATGAGTTAACATTTTAAGATAAAGTGCATGCTTTATAGTAAACTATTTTCATTTGAAAAAAAAAAAAAAAGAATGACAGATAACCTAGGCCCAAGGAACAGTCTATGGGCCCTAAGAGTCCTGTCTAAAGCTAGATCCTCTCGGACTCAGGTTTGGAATTCTGTGGCGAAGCTGAGGGAGCACAGGTGTGGACCATACTCGATTGGTCAGTTGCTGAAAGGGAGACCAAGTTCAGTGCAGGGCCTACACCTTCCCCAGCCCTGCTGGCCATCTGGTCTACCATGGGCTTCCTCTTCCTTCTGGGGAAGTCTCTAGGTGGTGATGCAAAAAAAAAAAAAATGTTGGCTATTACTTCTTTTAAAGAAAGTTACAATATTGCATATTGAAAGTGCTAGTTCTATTTATTAATTGGAAATAACACCTATTGTCTCTTTTCTAAACACAGAAACCAACATAAATTCATGATCTTCGAGAAAATAGAACAAAAAAGAAAAGCTAACGTAGATCCTTTGGCAAAAATAAAATTATAATGAAACCAATTTAGAAATGTCTAATACTCTACTGTTTTCCAGGAGATGAGTGTGTGTATGTGTGTGTGTATGTGTGTGTGAGAGAGAGACAGAGAGAGAGGTAATACATGTGTATACAGAGACTCCTTTTTATTTTATTTTATTTTTTATTGAATTACCATGAGATACAGTTACAAAGCTTTCATGTTTGAGTTTCAGTCATACAATGATCGAACACCCATCCCTCCACCAGTGCACATTTTCCACCACCAATGTTTCCAGTATCCCCCCCTTCCATCCCAACCCTCCATTCTGCCTCTATGGCAGACAATTTCCCCATTACTCTCTCTCTCTTTGGGGGCATTATGGTTTGCAATATAGATACTGAGAGGCTATCACGTTTCAGAGACTCCTTCTCATTCTATTTCTACCCTGCTGTTTTGTAAGTTTTCATCATGAGAATTTATTCCATTTAAGGAAGAGATCTATGCCTCTCCCTTTTGAAAGCCAAATAGTATTCCGGTATTTCTGCATATCGTGATTCCTGTCATTTTGTTCATTATTGGACAGGTTCTACTTTTCCATCAGGTATGATACCGAGATACCTGTTGTGTGAACAAATCCAATCCTCTTTCCAAAGATACATACTCGGCTGTGGGAATTGCTGGATCCTGCACTTTTCATTTTTTAAGGCCTTTAATATATGTTGCCAAATTATCTTCAGAAAACTTCTATGATGGAATCTCATCTTAAGTGGGAGGGATATTTCCAAAGTCAGTGCATATGATAACAAAATCTTGTAAATTAAATGTGCCAACTATCTGCCTCTGTTCTAGCAAATGTTATTTCTGCCAGTATTTCCCCACACTTACCCCACCATGGGTAGAATGTTGTTTTGAGACAGAACGCGGACTTATTGATGCTGTAGCACACATTACTTGATTGATAGTAAACAGAACACTCTCCCCAGCTGACCGGCTATGCCCAGCCTCCGGCTCAGGGACTGGCTCCGCTCCTTGCAGAACTGACTGGGAAGCCAACTCGACCCGCAGCCTGTGGCCCTGCTGAGCACTGGGGGCTGCCTTTCCTCAGCCAGCCAGCACTCCTGGGGGATGAAGGAGGCCTCACTCCACACGACCCGGGGAGGCAGCTTCCTGACCCTCCTGAAACTCGGTGACTAGGAGGCAGTTCCCAGAGAGTGTGCAGATCTGGGTGTCTATAGAGTCCATCAGCACAGCTGCAGGCTGCCTTGGGGTGGTCTTTGGGGTTCTCTGAGTTCTCCGGAGGGCTGCGGTCCTTCCAGGGCTCTTTCATCATTTGGGTGCTGCAGGGGGTCGGTTCCTGCTCCCGCACACTTGGACCCTGTAATGCTTTTGCTCTGCTCCTGAACCCCACTGCCTTGTCGCAGCTATTAAATACCGAACAGCCGGTATTCACGATTCATTTTGCGCTAAGTTCTTTACACTCGTTACTTGTTGCTTCATGTGGTTCTCACAGGAAGGCCAGGATACAGAAATTATGCAGGATTGATTATTGACATATGTGCGAAGGAAGCCCTGGAGAGCTTTAGAGAAGCCTAACTAGAAAGTGGGAGTGTCCTCTCTCGACCTCTCTGATTCGTTCTGAGCACAGTAAATATCTGCATTCCTCTAAAGCAACAGTGAGAATGTCCAGCCCATGGGCAGTATCAGGTCTGAGAAATCCTGTGGTCTGACCCTGGTATAACAAGAGACAAACACAGATGTTTCTTGCTGGCTCCCTACAACCTGTCTGCCTATTTATTAGTGTATGGGCCATTGATGATATTATAAATATCCAAATGGCTTTGGCAGATAAAGTCCCCTCCCTCTGCTCAAAATTAATACTGCTTCTACCAGTCCTTGGTTCCTCTCTCTTTAAGAGGGTATTAATCAACAGGTTCTTATGTCCCCTGAAACTCAGTCTGGAAGGACCCAGGGAGCATTTCACCAAGAGTTGAGACCTCTGCAGCCTCCATTCACCTCCATTCCTGTCTCTATCCAGATTAAATCTAGGCTGAGCCTGTCATACCAACATGTAGGAGGAGGTGTCTGGTGGCAAATCTGTGATCTGCATTGGTTGATTTCCAATCCATTACAATACAGATGAAAGAGAGAAATGAATGACTTCCAAATTTCCGTCTGCAGCAGAACCAACCCAGAACAGAGGTGCCAGGGTCCTTCTTCCCTGGTCACCACTCTCCTGTGCCCATTAGCACTTGGTATTCAACCTCATTGTCTCAAACAGTTGATAAAAAAAAAAACTAGTCTGACTTTTCTGAAAATGTTACTCATGGCTAACTAAAATCTCTTCATTTTAGAGATTGCTCTAAAGACATGTTCTGTTCCCACTTTGATGAGAAAACAGAGACAGAGATAGTGATGGATGCGTGGATAGGTGGATGGGAGGATGGACGAATGGAAGGATGGATGGATGAGTGGATGGCTGAGTAGTTGGGTGGATGAGGAATGATGAGGATGAATGGATGATGGAGTTTCATCTTAGAACAAGTACTAATACGGGCAAGAAGCAAGGAAACCGACACCAACTCATGTTTTATTTGGAAAAGTATTCTTTCAAGGGCAAGAATTGGATAGAATCTTTGTAATTCTACCTATCACCATTTTAGGAATGGCAACCAGACCGTCAACTTTCTTATGTTTCTTTCTCTCAGGATTCAAGGTTGATTAAAAAAATATCAGACCACTAAAACAAAATTTGAAGTGACTTTTAAAAAATAACTTTCCAAAATAGTCATTTGATTAGAGTAGACACAAATTCAATCAAAAGAAATATTTCTTTGTGATTTATTCTTGCAAAGTCTTTAATTATCAATTAACATTTAACAGATAAAATGGATATAGAGTTAGAGAATTCCACTTATTTCAGGAAAATAATTCTTAGAATAAAAGAGACATTCATGGGTTCATTTAATCTTGCTTTTTTATTTTTTTTTTTATCCTGAAAGCAGGTCCAGAAAACACCTGAGATGTTTCAACTTTCTAGTTCCATAGAAGAAATAGTACCAAGAAAGTTCTGAAATTTTCTTAATTTTTTTTAATCTTTGAAACATTTAACAACACTAGCTCTCTTCCAAAATTAAGAGAATTTTTCTTTAAGACTAGTAGCGAAAAGTAGAAAAAAGTCAAATCTAAAAAGCTCCAAACATAAACTGGGAGCCAGCAAAAGACATTATTGCTGGTGTCTGTAGACAGCCATAGAATCATTAACATGAAATGCCTTTTGATGAATGCATTGAAAAAAGTGATTATATATTAAAGTATAAAAGTCTCTTCCTACATCATTTAAATTACTTTACAATGCTGATTAAAATAACAGAACATTATAGCTTGCTTAGCTAAACATTATATTTCCAAATCCATTTCCAATTGTTTCCCTTCAATTTGAACAATTTTTGAGCAATTTTATTGCTATTCATACCTGCTTGATTTTTTTATTAGAAATTAAAGTACACACTTTTTTTTTATCAATGTTGCAAAGTGCTGCAGAGCTTAACTCTTCTTATGCCTTTCAGAATTTTCAAATAGCTGGAGGAGCAGCTTTTTTCTTTTCATCCCCAGGGCTTAACCTTGACAGAATCTGTTTAGAAAATATCAAAGTAGAGGGCAGTAGAGATCACCTCAACACTTTCTCAATTTACATAAAGAGAAATTGAGACTCACAGAAAGTAGATCTGCCTAATATCTTGGGGAAATTTGAGATCAAATCATGAATTTTGCTGAGTTTCTTGAATCTCCACTGGGGTTTCTTCTGATCCACACAGATGGACACTCCCCACCCCTCCTCACACACACACACTGACCCTCACAGAGTTGCCCAGAAGCAATGGGTTGCCCACTGGGTGGAGGGATTTCTGAGGAAGTTTTTCTCATGGTGTCAAATACCTGGTGCTTGTTCACAGTATTGTTCAGTGCAACGGAGGAGGAAATGATCAGTTTCAACATAGACCAGTAATATGTGAACAAAATAGTCAGGTCTAGAAAGCAGTGCAAATTTGGGGGCAGCAAATCTGGATCCCACGTGAATCCATAGGATGGTCTTGTGCATGGCTCAGGACAAGGGCCGTGGCCTAAAAACAACCCTGAGTCTAATTTATAAGTCTATTAATTCTAATTCGTTTCCTGGTGATTACAGATACTGTCTGTCCTCACAACTGTGCCCCACACAGAAGAGATGTTGGGGATCTAGATGCATGAACGGATGGTGAAAGGACATATCTTCTATCATGTAGGGTTCCTTGGGTTTCAAACAACAGAAATTATCTCTGGTCCGCACCTTGTATTGAGATCCTGAGAGATCAAAGCTGAGGCTGAGCCAAATTCTTGGAGTGCACGAGCATGACTTTTAAGTTACAGGAACTGGTTCTGCTTTTCCAGTACTCGGTTAAAAGTCTATATTCTATCTCTCCCTCCCGCTCCTCTCAAAAGTCTAACTCTCACAAAAGAGAGGCCAGTTGGTCTAACTTGTATCACACGCTTTTCTTTTGGCAAGGAAAGGCTAGAATGTAAACCACTGAGAAGACATGCATGGAAAGAGGTATATGCCAAGAAAAATCAAGGTGCAGTTTTCAGAAGAAAAAAGATATTTGGAGCAGAGAAAAACAACATGTGTCTGCTTTACATTCGAGTCTGCCGTACCGGGAAGGTAGTGAAATATCACCCCCAGGTGCGTCGAGAGAACGGGGACTAATCCTAGCAGTTTGGCTGGCACTTTGGAAGTCCACTTTGCAAGTGCTCTGTCACCACGGTGGTCATGTAAGGTCAGGGAAGGCGTGAAGCATAGCAAGCCCTGGTTCCTGTGTTGCACGTCAATCAGTGCTCCGTGCCCCTTTCATCAAACCGTTTCATCAGGACCAGCCCATACTTGAGTGTGCAAAAACACAAAAAAGTAAAAGGGACACACACCGCACCAGGCACAGGGCAGCGGCGCTGTCTCTCCCACCACCCGCGTTCGGTAGTCTCCAGCCGCTTCCCCACCCCGGGGAGGTTGATGGCGATGATGAGGCAGGTGAAGGAAGGAATGAAGCCAGGCCGGTTGGTCTCAGTTGCAGTTTATTCCATTCCCATCTCCGTTCTCCTCTGATTCTCCTCCTGCTTCTTCCTCCCCCATCCTACTTCATTCTCTTTCTCCTCTGGATTTGGATGTGGATCTAGATTCTCCAGATCTGACATTGGGACTCACCCTGGGACTGGCCCTAGGACTGACCCTGGAACTGGCCCTGGAACTGGCCCTGGGACTGACCCCCAGCCCACTTTCACAGCCTAGTTAAATCCCCCAGCATGAGGAGTTGGGGCTTACACATAAGTGTGGTCACAATCAATAGGGTAAAGTTCTTTCCCTCAAGGGATGCTTCTTCTAGGACAGATTCTCTTTCAGCAGGACACCTGCCCAAGAGTGAAATCCCATGGGGGTGTTTCTCCTCTCCTTGTCCAACTAACATATAAGTATTCATATTATTAATCATTTTGTATGGACATAGCAAGAGATGCATTAAGCTTATAGAATTGCTCTCCTGGGGTCATCTCGATCTCAGACTACAGTGCTCAGGCCAGATTAGTCTTTCCTATCCCTAGCAGGGTCCTAGTCTCATGGTTGCTTTTGGATAATGACATGACATGTCCATGACCAAGCTCTTAACATATAGTTAAGCATTAGGCCCTTTGGCCAGGCCCATCTCGATGCCAGGGTAGCACACAACTCACCACTTGCCCTGACCGTCCCGTCCCTCATTGGTACCCTGCTTTTGGGGGTGCTAGGAAGTAAGGGCAGCTGAGGCTTAATTCGAGAAAGCAGATGCCCAGGAGTGAATAATATTTGAAGCCAATTAAATCCCATGTTACCAAAGCATATTAACAATTGTCTTTCTTTGTCCATACAAAAAAGACATTGTTTTAAAGTAAACTATCCAAAAGACACAAGAGAGGAGAAAGACAATATTAACTTACAATACAAGTTCACTGTCCTAGCAAGGTCTGACCTTACAAATTAACAGAGTTTGATTAGGGGAAGAGCTGAATGACTAGTTGGGGAAGGGAGCATAGAAGTGATTATGGATAAACAAAGGAATGGGAGTGACTCGGGAAGCACCTTGATGGGCGTGACTGATATACCATACTCCTAGTGGCAAGGGGATCAGGACATACCAATGTAGTCTAGAATTGTTTAAAGATTATTACCAGATAAAGCTAAAGTCTTTATAGCGAGGGAGAAAGGATAAACCAAAGTCAGGCCTAAAATATTTACAGCTATACTCCAACACTTGAGGACCTGAGACATTGGGGGATTTTGTGGCTGGAATCAGGTGGAGTTGAGGGCGGGAGAACTGAGTGGGAAGGGGCTGTACCAGAACATAGTGCAGAAGTACCACTGGGATGGTGCCAGGGTGCCAGGAGCCAGAGGGCCATAGCTGGGGACCGCAAGACAGACTCCAGTTTGCCAGATGCTAAGCCCAAGGTCATCGATAGCTGCTGTGGAAGAGTTAAATGGATTCAAGAGTCACAGATGGAGACACCTGAGCGAGTGGAAAGGCAGAACCTGAGCTGGCTGACTACAGGAAACTTGCTGAAAAGTAACTAATACTTCACACTGAGTGATGGGTGCGGAAGCCTAGACTTCAAAAGCAGCAGCTGCAAAGAGAAATCCTTGGGATTGGATGCAGTAACTAATACTTTTGGGGTTTCACTTCATGGTTAATGGTTCCCCCGAGGGGGAGACAGAACATAGAAGTAGTTAGGGACACACAGCCCAGAGTCAGATTATCTGGGTCTATTTCTGGCCTCTCACTTAGCTATCTCACTTTGGACTAGACTCATAATCCATTCTAAGTGGGCACATGAGGAGACTTGTGCATGTGATGAATGAATAAAGCACACTAGTACTTAGTACATAAGTACTAAGTAGCACTGTAGCACTGTCGTCGCATTGTTCATTGATTTGCTTGAGCGGGCACCAGTAATGCTCCATTGTGAGACTTGTTGTTACTGTTTTTGGCACATCAAATATGCCATGGGGAGCTTGCCAGGCTCTGCTATGCAGACAGGATACTCTAGGTAGCTTGCTAACCTCTCTGAGAGGGACGGAAGAATCGAACCTGGGTTGGCGGCGTGCAAGGCAAACGCCCTACCTGCTGTGCTATCACTCCAGTGCTAAGTACTGAGTGTTAATGTCATCCAGCATTAATTGGTGTAGTTCCCTTTATAAGTCTGCAGCATTTAAACACGGCAGCCTGAAGCAGCATTAGGAAGGGGCTAATAAGAGATAGGCTGATGGAATAGGAAATGATATTAGTCCGACAGAGGAGAAAAGTAGAAAGGTCCTGTAGAAACACGGGTTCTCCTGATTCCATGGACGTATATACCGCAAAGCAGGAAGTGATTGAGATAATTACATCCTCCACCCACAATGCACACACAAACACTTAGTAGTAGGATCCTGGTCATAAGGTGATAACTACAACTGGCCTGCCGTGGGCTTTCTTTCTGGGGAAAGAGATGGGAGGCCAGACTGATAAGTTGGACCACATGAAGGCCGGAGAAGCGGCGGGGCCTTGACTTTGGAGCAGGCGGGACACAAACCTTTTGTAGGACCTTTTGGAGATGGGGGTAGAAAGCTCTTCATAGAGCTCCCTCCCTCAGAGGGAGGCTTCTAAGAACGAAATCTGTAAGGCAACAAAGATAGGAGAAACTGAGGTAGGGTTAAACTTGGCCTGGGTTAAAAGAAACCTCCAGGAGTCCAGAGATGAGACATTCTATTTCAAATATCACCGATAAGTCTTTCATTCTTGCAGTTGAATTCCTGCTCTTTTGGATCATCCCTCCACCCCCCTGGGAACTTCACTCCAGCCCTGCAGGAGCCCTCTCTGGACCAACAGGTGGGCCTCTCTTCTCTTAGCTCCTACACACCAGTCTGGTCAAGGGAGATGGCTCTTTGCCAACGAGAAAGTTGTAGAACAAGACCCACACGGGGAAACACTGGCTGGACCAAGCCCCGTTCAGTGGCGGTCAATGACCTGAGCAGGTGCCCTGAGATTTGTAGAAGAAGTGGCACCACCCAAAGTGGCCATGCCACAGAGTATGGTCTCAGGGTTCCCCTGTTCATGCCTCAGTCCAGGCTGTGGCTCCTGCAAGGCTTGGGATGTATCCCTCAGCGTTGGATCCAGGAAGAGGAGAGTCTGCAGTCCCTGTGTCCAGAGAATAAATTTAACTGTAAATGAGCAGCTTGGAGAGAGACTGGGACCATCAGCGGCCTTGTTCCCAGAGCCAGCATGACACAGAAAACCCTTCCCTTCCATGAGAAGCATCAAGATCCGAATACATAATTTGAAAGAAAACAACCTCCTAGTTAGGCCTAAATTCACATTCAAGAATATTATTCAACTAATTAAAATGGAATTAAATGAATATAATGCTAACTGTGTCTACTGTTCAGCATAAAAAGTTGTTAAATATATCATACTCTGTGTTCCGAACTGGCGGCAGATTTTAGCGATGTTTAATTGTAAGAAATAGCCATGTACTACTTAATTGCATAACTAGGTGGAACATAAAAATCACAATTACATGAATTATATTAAGTAAAATATGTTAAAATAGTTTGTTTTTCGATGGTGGAATTTTATGGACACCATAATGAAACTGAAGTACATTTTTAATTACCTAATTATTGCTATTTTCAAAGTCCATTTACATCATAATTGTTCCTGTTTTCATAGTCCAAAGAGTCCTTGACAGAAAGACTCAGTGGGATCTAAAATAAGGATCCATTCTTCAGACAAGTCCTGCTGTAGCTTCCCCCTCCTTAACAGTCTACCTGGGACCGTCAGGTCAGGGTTCACTCAACAGGTGAAGTGTTGAGATCACAGAGGACCGGGAGCTCGGGCAGCAGAGCTGAGAACCAGCAGCTCAGGATCAAGTTCGGAGTAACTTTCTAGGAAACAGAGTAACATGGTGACTCCCGCCTACAGTCAGGATGGCCCAAGGGGAAGTGGGAACTGGCCGGCAGGCACTGGAGTGTAGCAGGGAGGGGAGTGGGGTTCACACCAGGTTGTGATCGTCTAGGATCCGGGATGCTCCACAGAGAGAAGGAGGTGGAAGTGGGGAAGTGCAGTGGGGGAGGGGTGACAGCAGAAGAAAATGGGCAGTGTTTCCATCAAGCAAAACCTGGGGCGGGGCAATAGTGCAGCAGGTAAGGGGCTTGCCTTGCAGATTGCTGACCTTGGCTGGATACTCGGCATCTCACATGGTCCACAAAGCACTGCCAGGAGTGATTTTTTTTTTAGCACAGAGACAGGAGTGACCCCTAATCATCTCCAGGTGTGTCCTGAAAACAGAAGGAGGAAGAGGAGGAGGAGGAGGAGGAGGAGGAGGAGGAGGAGGAGGAGGAGGAGGAGGAGGAGGAGGAGGAGGAGGAGGAGGAGGGTGAGGAGAAGGAGGAGGAGGAGAAGGAAGAGGAGGAGGAGGAGAAGGGGGAGGAGGCTGAGGAAGGGGAGGAGAAGGAGGAGGAGGAGGAGGAGAAGGAGGAGGAAGAAGAGGAGCAGAAGGACGAAGAAGAGGAGTAGGAGGAGGAGGAGGAGGGGGAGGAGGAGGATGGGGAGGAGGAGGAGGAGAAGGAGGAGGAAGAAGAGGAGCAGGAGGACTAAGAAGAGGAGTAGGAGGAGAAGGGAGAGGAGGATGAGGAGAGGGGAGGAGGAGGAGAAGGAAGAAGAGGAAGAAGAAGAGCAGGAGGAGGAAGAAGAAGAGGAGGAGGAAGAGGAAGAGAAGCAGCAGCAGCATAGCCTGGGCAGATTCCAGCCAGGAATCTGCTGGAAGGTGAGTCTGCTGGAGTCAGTGAGTCTGAGCTAGGCTGTGTGCATGCTGGGGCAGCAGGATGGCAGGCATGGGAGACAAACAGGCTTCCTAGAAAGACATGGGGACATGAGAGACATGAGGGGCCAGGGCAAGAGGGCTCCAAGGGACAACATTGAATTTGGTTGTGGACTAAAAAGCTTTGAGGGAATAGAAAGGCACCCACGGACAGTCTGGGTATATGTTTTCACAGTGATGGTATCTCTTTAAATGTTCCCTTCCTTCTCTTTATTCTCAGAGCACTTTTCAGCTTTCCTTCCTGATTTTGGGAGGTGGGCAGGGAAGCTGAGCCACAGACAAGAGGGGAACATGTAGGCAAAACCCTGAAGGGTCAGAGGGTGCTCTTACCCTGTGTTCTCAGTTGGTGTGGCTTGTCAGAAGCATCGCTTGGGTGAAAAGGAACTGCATGAAGAGACTGAAGAGATGAGTGTGTGTCCAACCTGCATCGCCCTCCGTGCCCACTGTCCAGGGCTCCAGCTCAGTCCTCCGAGACTCACTGTCTAGGTATCAGCTTCCCTCCCGAGTTTGAGGAAATGGCAAATTCTGTGTGTGTTGGGGAGGTTTCATTGCTTCGTTTCTCCTACCTTCCCTCTCCTTATCCCTGTAGCAACTAGCCCACACCTCCACACCCAGCCTCACCACGTCACCACTACAGAGCCTGAAGGAGGGATTCAGACAACTGAGAGTGGTGGTCCTCCCCTGCCCCCCTAATTTTCAGGCCCAGTGACTCGGGAGTAAGTGCAGGAACTGGAATTGGAGTTGAGTGCAGAAACTCCTGACTGGTTGCTCCCCAATCATTCCCAGCCCTGAGCTGGCTCCACCACCACTACCTGACAGGGAGCACCACTGACACCAGGTGAGGGGACGGATACCCGCCAGCCACTGTGGAGAAGATTACTGACTTCTGAGCTTACACACCTTCGGTCCTGGGAGGATGCGGGGGCCCAAATGGCAGCAGAGACGGTGGCTGAGAGGGAGCCCAGTGCCGGGACATGCTCTGCTCCACTGGGTCCCTTTCTGGATAGGCAGTGACAAAGTATACAGATGACTTCCTATGGGACTCCTGTAGACAAGTCTAAACTCAGCAAGGGGACACAACCCACATACAACCACTTTTATTTTAAATTTAGGCACTCTGACTTTTAACACAAGAGGAATGCGATATTGCTACACCACATCCACCAGCATCTCTCCACCACTGTCTCCAGGGCCCTGCACTCCCACCCTACCTCATAATCACCCATATTGCCCTTCTCCAAGCAGACTTCCCTTCCTAGGTTTCTCTACTCCCCTCTCAGGAGAGCTCACTCAGTGTTTGTCCTCCTCCCTTTGTTTCCCACGACACTCTCCAGGTCCATGCAAATTGCAGCAGATTGCAAAATTTCATCTTTTCTTCGAGCTGAGCAGTAAGCTATTGTGTGTATGTGTGCACGCACACACACACACACACACACATACACTACAATTTCTTTATCCCTTCGTTGATACAGTCTTTATGATTATTGAACTTTATCCCAACTCAACAAAAGGAAAGCAGTTTTACCCTCACAGCTGCTGGATGAGCTGTTTCACCCCAGTGAATGGTCATTTTCACTCTCCCCCTCCCATGAGTGAGTGTGGTGTCCTGAAGACTTGGCTTTCTTGCCTACAAAGACTCAGACCTTGCCCTGTCATTCATAAGCCAGACCCTCTTGCTAGCAATTGGATGCAATGAAAAGAGATTAAAATTTAGAACAAGTCAAAACAAACACTTGTTGGCAGGTTTACAAACAAGTACATGAGGAACCGGAGCCATAGTAGAGTGGGTAAAAAGACATTTGCCTTTCATGTGGCCGACCCAGGTTCTATCCCCAGCATCCCATCTGGTGCCCTGAGCACTGCCAGGAGTAATTCCTAAGTGCAGGACCAGGAATAACTGCTGAACATCGACCAGGTGTAGCTCATAAAACAAAAACCAAAGAAATAAGTAAATGAATGAATCACTCGGCCAGGTTTTTACAGTATCTAAATATGCAAAGCAATAATTTATAGATCACATTCAGGATATTTTCAAATTCATGGCATGTCAGTGCTACTATTTATTAATAGTTTCTTGTCAAGAGTGAATTTTTGATTTAAATTTACCTTTAAAGGTACATTTCTATCACGAAAGTTAGCATCATCTGCCACACATTGTGACCACAAGAAAGAATGCAAACAAAATAAAGCTACCAAATTAGAAACCCATCCGTAGCCTCCTACACAACAATAGTATAAGTTTATACAAGAATTATAATAACAGGATAAAGCTGTGAGTTAAAAAAAATTAAGACTCTAAAGATAATTTGTTACTGTTTCACAGTTTTAGTTGTAAAATAAAGGGATTTGTTAAAAATGTAAGTAGAAGGCTTTGTGGAAAAGAGATCTTATACTTTTCTCTCGCTTCCACACATTCTAAAATAAAACAAGACATTATTTTGTGTAAGCCAACCGCCGTGTTCAGGCAAAATATTCATGATGGGCTCAGTTCACTTGGGTGAAACTGAGGGCAGCTCAGAACAATCGCACACCATGGTTTGTGCATTTACCATCTCCGCATCTGAGATAGAGTCATCTGGAGCCAGTAATTGAAATTTAGCTCAAATATCAGCCTATGAAATTCCACATCATCTAAACACCCTTTTTAGAGGGAGCAATTATATAATTAAGTTGTATTAATATTTTTGTGATGAAGCAATTAGTTACCTTTGAAAGTTTAAGTACATAATCTGATACTTATAAGATGCTATTCCCTAACCCATGAGTCTAGGTACCCATAGCTTCCAGGTCTTGCATATAAATAGCTGTACCCACATGTACATACCTGCCTCCCCCCTGACAAGAGCTATTACAAAATTACCATGATTTTTTTCTGACTTACACTATACAATCTGTAGCTAATATAACCAACTTGCTAAAGAATCACCAACAATTTCAGGAAATCTACAAAACTCTCAATCTTAAAATACAATGGCAAATATGTGAACATGGATATCTAGTCACCAAGTCACTCTTGCACACATTATTATGCCAGGATATTCAACTAATCCATCAAACACCTTTTGTAGGGTATATTGTTTCTCGTTGTGGGTGGGGCCAAGTGAACTCTAAGAGCTGAGGAGCAAGGTTTTGGAGGTTTTGGAGCAATTTTTTGTGTGAGATGAAGGACTTGCTAAAAATGTGAAAAGGGCAAGAGTACCGCACCATATGACAAAATGTCATCGGTGGTTGACTAGTTGATCTGAAGAGTATTCTCAGAAGGCATCATTTAAATGGAGAACTGAGTGATTAGTAGCATTTGTCACTTGGAAATCTATGTATGCATCTGAAACTGAGGGACAGGGGCTAGATCAGCAAAGGTAGGAACCAGGGAGGTTACTGGAAGAAAGAGAAAAAAAAAAGTCTAAGGGTTTAGAACTTGGTGACCAGTAGTGAGAGCACATAAAAGTTGAGGTTGAGGGACAAGTTGAGACACATCACAAAGGGCCTGCAGGCCTTTCCAAAGGATATGGATTTATTCCAAACTTTGTGAAAGGATTTTAAGAGCAGGAATCATGCTATAACTTACCTTCACAATTTGTTAGTGTATGTTCCATAATGCTGGGAATATTAATCCCTGTAGTGTGAGATTTTGTGATTGTCACCTAGCAGGACTGTTAACATTTCAATTGATTTGAAATTCACCTATTCAGTAGAGATATCAGGCACTCCCTACCTGCACATTAAGACAGTGCAGAAGTGTGTTCATTCCAGTGTATTGATAAGGCTGCGTCAGAGTCCGTTCTGCAAATCATTAGGTTCTTCAAAGCTGACTGGAAGACCTTGATGTTCTCCCAAACTGGTGGAATCCATGTCTGCAGCCTGGATGCCAGTGGTTCCTTATTTCTCTGCATTTGGACAAGACAGTTTTGTTACTGGGTCCTCTTTAACATCTGCCAAGAGAGACAGGAGCTAAGTGATTCAGCATCTTAACACCTGACCCCTGTTTCAACTAAGGAGCCATCACTTGTTGTAAATAATAAAACCCCCAATTTAAAGGGAGGAACACAACAGTTCATTTTTCTTATTGGATCCCACCACTGGCAGTGATGCGGGGTGTGGTGTCTGCTTCACGCATTGGTCGGGTACAGACTCTCTCTCTCTTGTGACTTCAATACTAGAACAATACTAAGGTTGTGGAGCTCTTTGACCCTTTCCCTGTCCAACATGAAGTCACTAAGGACATGTGACTATCACGCATTTAATTGTGGAGCTGAAGATTCACTAACATTTACTCCTTTTTAAAAAAAAGAGAAAAAGAAGAAATAAAACATTGTTTCCAGGTTTCTAGTCATGTTTTGCAACATGTAAATAGAGTTAAATGGTAATATTAGACTATGACTAGCCTAAAAGATCAATGAAATAGAATAGAGTCCATAAATAGACCCTACATATATGTAAGACTATATATAATCTTTGAAAAATATGCCAGTGCCAAGGTAAAGCTATATTGGAAAAGATCATCTTTTCAACAAGTATCTTTGGAACATCTGTCTATCTGTACAAAATGAAAATGGAAGAACAGATCTAAGAGAGGCAGTGACTGGAATGAATGTTAAAAAAAAAACCTGATTGATTACTGAAATTAGAAGCATCCACTGTAAACTTAAAAGAGGATGAAACATTAATGAAATGAACCATTAAGTGAAAAAGCACACAACAAGGTGATTCTGAAGGCAAGATTCACACCCTGTGGTCTCTGTTTGAAAGTTTCTTGAGGGTAGGGGGCCTCATAAACAATAGTCCCAGGTCAGCCAGGATGCTGAGTCCTCTCCCTCTCTTTGCCCTTCCATGTAGGGTCCCCTCCAACACCCAGGTGCAAGCCAGGAGGGAAGCCTCTAGTTCAATTTTATATTTTCATATTATTGAATTTGAGGAAGGGAAAAATCTTTTCTGTATGGAATTTTACTGTCACTGTCACTGTCATCCCGTTGCTCATTGATTTCCTCGAGTGGGCACTAGTAACATCTCCATCGTGAGACTTATAATTACTGGTTTTGGCATATAGAATACGCCATGGGGAGCTTGCCAGGCTCTGCCGTGTGGGTGAGATACTCTCGGTAGCTTGCGGGGCTCTCCGAGAGGGGCAGAAGAATAGAACTCAGGTTGGCTACATGCAAGGCAAGCGTCCTACCTGCTATGCTATCACTCCAACCTGTGGAATTTTACTAGTTCTTTCATTTTAACTTCTAATTAATCTAGATATCCACATTAATCAGTGACTGTTAAGGAATAAGAGCTTTGCATTCTCTTCATTCAGGTGGTAAATGAAAAAGAGAAAGATTTTTACATAGGAGGCTTCTATAAACCTATATGAATAACACATAATAATTTCTTTTGATTCATTAAAATTGAGTCATGTGGCCATGCTAAATGCAAAGGAGAAAAAAGAAATATAGTCGAGTTCTGTACCAATAAAGATGAGGGAATGGATTTTGGTGAGCCTATAGTATCCATGATTTGGGAACTGAAAATAAAGTCTAAATTCCCACCAGCTCCTTTCTTTGAAACAACTGCAGAAAACAACAGTAAGCTACCAAAAGAAGCTACTTTTCATTAAGTAAAAAAGAGGAGTCTTGCCATGAGAAAACTTTTAGCTCCATACTGTTCTCTTTATTTATTCTTTTTCCAGGGGGAGGGGGTGTTTGCTTTTATAGAGTCAAATCACTGAAGACACTTCTGAAGTCCATATCCAGGAAAGTTCTGAATATGTATTTTTCAAAATATTATATGTATTCTAGTATAATCTTAAGAATTTTCAATCCACTTTAAATTAACTTTTGTATATGGTGTGAGAAAGGATACAGTTTCATATCTTATGTATGTAGCTATCCAACTTTTTAACAACACCAGTTATAGAGGTTTTCTTGTTCCACTGCATGTGCCCAAATTCTTTGTCATCAATTAGCTGTCCAGATATCCTAGACTTTATCTTTGGACTCTCAATTCTATTCCATTGGTCTGAGATCCTGTCTTTATTCTGGATAAAAGAAAAATATACTTTCCTGAACAGAAAAAAAATACATTTTCACGCCTAACATCAGATCAAGGACCAATGTACAAGATATATAAAGTACTCACAAAGCTAAAAGAAAATCAAAAGTAACCCCTTCAGAAATGGGGAGAGGAGATTAACAGACACTTACTGAGGAAGACATACAGATGGTTTAGTAGCATAAAGTGTTCATTGTCACTTATGGCAAATGGAAATCAAAATGACAATAAGGTATTACCTATGAAAATGGCATATATAGACTGAAATCAGCCAATATTGGCAGGGATGTGGTTAAAAGTAAAAAAAAAATCTCTCACTTCCTCTTTGTGGAAATAAAGCCTGGCTCAGACTCTTTTGCTGCAACTTGGATGGGACTTGAGAGCATTATGTTAAGTGAAATAAGTCAGGGAGAAAGACAAATACCGGATGATCTCATTAATCTGTAGTATGTAGAGAAACAAAACAAGGAAATGGACAGTATTAATGGATGATAAAACCTTAGATTTTTGAGCAGAAAACTTAAATTGCCAAGTAATGGGGAGAAGTGGGATGGGTGGGGGTGGGAAGGAAGAGGACTGGAAGCAACGTAAGAGCAGTGGTAGGGGAGTTTGGGTGCACAGGTGGGTAGTGAAGGTAGAATTATCCGTGATGTAACCATATCACCTAAAGTACAATAAAAAAATACAATTTTAAAGCTGCAGAATAGCAGCATAAAATTAGAGAGCTAAATGCAAAAGTTCATTATGCTCAGCAGTAAGAAGATTGAGATTTGAAGGATGTGTTTGCTCAACAACACATATTTACTAAATATTTAGCACATGTCTACTTGGTATCATGCAAGCTCTTTTCCAGACACATATGATGCAGATATGGACACAACAGCTACCACTACAAATCATTTTTAACATGGTGGGTGTAAGCTCAGAGGCAAGTAGAAAGTGCTAGCCTTGTTTCGTAAGATTTCTTCTGAAGCTGGATATAAGGCGGGTTTAGGTTTTCAACAGTAGAAGTATGAGTGCATGTCATTACACACATGTACTGTATAGCTTGAGTATCAAAGAATGGGTGAAGTGTCTTCAAACCAAAACCACAAGGAACATGTGCCATACTTCAATATCAACATGGAATTCTCTTTATGTCAAATTTGTTGTTCACTTGGATCTACTCATTGGTTCAGTAAGACATACAGATTTCCCAGAAACATATTTCCTCTCCATCAGTTCATCTAGAATTTATTTGAGCACAGAGGGCAGAAATTATTGTCCCTCTTCTCATGATGACTTTTGGAACACAAATTCTTCTTGTCACTCTCCATAGCACTTTCCTCCTTGTTGTATGGAAAGTTATTTACATGTCGACTCTTGAACAGGTTACAAATTGTGCATCCCTTTGCTTTATTTGCCATGACAATTATCTTGGCAAAGATGGTGTTTAATCCACTAATGATGATAGATTTCTTTGTGTTTTAGTCACCCAGAATTATTTCACCTGCCCTCCAATAATGGCACCCTGATTTTCTTCTGGGGAATTTACTTCTCTCTTTGTGTTGGATCTTGTTAAGAATCCAAATCAACATGTCAAGAGTTGAGACCATAACACCAATCACCATGCGAGGTCAGGAGGGTGATTGTAGCTCAGTTCCCCATAGCAGAAAAGGGAACCTGATATGCCTTTGGTTGGGACTGGCTGGACCTCAGGTAAGCCACAGATTCCATTCTATTTTAAGTCAGAATCTTCATCCTTCCCAACTCCTTGAGCCTCTGAGGGATTTCTGCAAGTTTCCTAACATATAACTGAAAGTGCCTATGAAATGCATTGTAACAAATATCACATAGAGATAAATGTAAAATTTCTGTCTATGATCTAATGAAATCTGTTTGACGTAGAAGAAAACGAAGCATGCTCAATGTAGATCGGAGTTCACAATGGGCTTAGTCAAAGGCATATGATGAGATACTATTTTCTACATGGTTGTAGATACTTTCATTTGATTCTTAAAACACAAAGGGAACAAATAGGATTGAGATCTTTCTAGATTTGGGGTAACATGACACTAGTACCTTTTCAGGTTTAGAAAAATCTTAAAAAGGAATGCTCAGGTTCCCATCCCTCTTCTGCACAACATTGACCAGCATCAATTCTTCATTTAATCCCCCTGTCCCATTGAGAATTGCCATTCTACCCTCAGGATTCTTTTATTCCTAAATATCTCTGCAACTAGACTGGAACTTCCAAAGGGAAAAACAAAATGAAAATGTTTTGTCTTCTACAGGGGCTCAAACCAGAGCAGTCATAGAGGGACTCAGAAAATAATTGCTGAATTGAATGGAGTTGATTTGAATTATTGAATCCAGGTAAGTGGCCTTGGTAAGTCCATTAGCTTTGCCCTGAGACTCTCAGCCCCTGTCCTAGCCCATTTCTATTTGGCCAAATTAATATGACAGAAAATGATTCAGTAGTCTTCCTTACTCGTTTCAGAGGGTTGGAAATGAGATGTGAAAATGACAGCAAAGAGACATGTCAATAATATCCACGTGGAGCTGGGGCCAGAAAGTACCTTGCCGCCTGCCCATCATCTGCTAGAAGCTAGCCATCACAGCCACACGAAGAGATCTTCTCGAAATTGTTTGACTCAAGATGATCAAGCAGCTCTGGAAATCAACATCTCTGACTTCTGTTGAGAGAGCACACAAGACTCAAAACCTCTGCAAGTCACACGCTCTTTGGGCAGTTGAACCTGAAGATTTCCTTTCTGCTCATGTCAGAGGATAGTTTATTACAGACTTCAAAATATCAGAGCCAGCTAATGAAGTAGCAATTCTAGAAAGTGTGTTGTCTAACATGTAAACCCTGTAGAGTTAATCAAACACATAGGAACACATGTATGTGTGATTCTGGTGCCCATATCTTTATATTTCCTCCCAGTGGGTGTATTGGTGGTGAGATGATTTTTGTGAAGTGTGTGCATGTGTCTGTGCACATCTGAGAGAGAACTGAATATATAGTGAACATCTGAAAGTCACTAGAGATAAAGTAGATGTATATTTAGCTAAGTATTTTGCAGATATTTTCTTTTCTTTTGAAAAGCCCCAGTGCAAGTGTTCAAGACAAGTAGGAGTCTTTCACTCTGGTTATTTAGTTATTTTGTTCTATGCTTCAGAAAGTAATGTACATGTATTATGAAAAGCAAATATTCCATTCTTTGTTGTCAAACAAAGTTTATAAGGTTCATGTGTCAATGATGAGGCCAAGGACCTCACACAGAAAGTTTCCTGTCTTGGAAGTATTTCTCATGAAATATAAAATATGGGAAGTTGGGGGGCCCTTTACTGCCAGAAAACAGAGTCAGCCCACTCCTAATGGCACCCCTGGGGTCGGATGAGCTCAGCCCGTGACTGCCCAACGTGAGAGGGGCTGTCTTTCTGCAGACACACGGGGCGCTCCGAGAGGGGGCGGACCACAGGGGAAGTTGAAGGGTATTTACTCAAAGGAGGCTAGCTGCGTCCAACTCCAGGCCGCTCTGACATCCAGATGCATGAGGCAACCGACCCTTTTGGGACACGGGAAGTGGAAGCAAGGTGATGACAAATGAAAGGCATTCCTTGGCCTGGGAGCACACAGGCATGGAATCCGGTAGGAGTACAGTTACTATTTACAGGAAACTGGCACGGAGTTGTAACTTTTCCTAGACAGGTTGGTGCCATTGTGTTCTGGCACCATGAAAAGCATTAAATAAGGCTTAGCATTTGTCTAAACCGTGCTGTAGGTACTCTACTTTCTGATATGTATTGCTTTCTCTGACGAGGAGTTTCACTAAAGTCCCTCCCTAGGGAGTAGAGAGCAGGAGTTATAGTCAACCATGGTTAATTTGCGCTTTGTGCTTTGTTTATCCAAACCATATGTCTAGATGGTTGTAATTCTGTGTCACTGGCTGTGTAATGCTCTGTGCTAAGAGCTCTGGAAATAGCAACAGCTCGATGCATAAAGCACGTTGGCATTCTGAAGGGGGAAAGGGAAGTTTCAAGTGACGTTTGTTGTGGAGACAACCACCCCAGACATCTCTGTCCTTGTCTTTCAGGCTGCTGTCCCTTGCACTTTGGTCCAACAGGCGCCCCGGAGTGGATGGAAGCTGACAGAAACCAGGTGCAATGGGTTAATGCCACCACTGCCCATTTTCTTTTGAATTCGAGAACACCCCAGATGTCAAGTCAAAGGGTTGCTATTCCACAGCCCTTGCAAGTGGTTCCTGTTTAGAAAAGACCACCTGTTTCTTTTAATGCCAAAAGAATACTAAACTTTTGGTTCAAGTCACAGTCCCCTTTTATAACATTCTCTTTAGAAATGTTTAATTTACTCATCAAATGTCAATCAAGAGAAGACACTGTGCTCAGAGGCTTGAGGTGACAAATCTCAACATGAATTTCCAAGGGGCAATCCCAGAGCTGAGGTGGCAACAAGAGTTTGCTAAAAACTTGGTGTGTGACTGGAAGTCACCCCAGGTCCCGGGTGTACCCACTCATTCAACCAACAGAAACCCATTGCCCTGGTGAGGTCACTTTCGGGAAGCAGCTGCTAGGCACTGCCGTGAGGGTGAGAGACCACTGGAGAAGCAGACACCAGACGTATCCACTAGGGCAGAGTCTATCTCACTTCAGCACCCTCCTCCAACTGTGCTCATTCACCCCAGTGCTGGCGTTGGTCCGGGAGGGAGGCCTTTCGTTTCAGGCAGCCTCTGGGGCTGGGCCATCCACCCACACCCGAATCACCTTAGAGGGTCTCCACACAGAGTCCAGTCAGAGTCCAGCTCAGACTGAGGAGGGAAATTGTGCAGATCATCCCGGGCCTGACAGAATCACTGCCATTTCTCTTCCTCAGAGGAGAGCCCCGAAGACATGCTGCTCCTCCTGGCCCATCCTCTGCCAGCAGACACAGCACATTTTCCTCACAAGGGGACAGGCCCACGCCTCTGCTGTTCCCCAGTGTCATTCCTGGTGGACAACCTTGCCTTGTACTTCATGGAGAGGTGAGGAGTCCTCGCAGCGAGCACCTCATCTTCCCAACACTGAATCTATCTGACCTCCATCTGCCCTCCCACTGCTGCCTCAGAGGGGACGTGGTGGCCCTCTGCCCACTTCCTGGGGACCCATCCTCCCCACACCTCTTCAAAATGTCCATTAGCACATGCCCACAAAACCCACGGGCTGAGGCACACTCCTTCCCTCCTGCCACATATTCCTCTCGTTGCCTTCCCCACTCCTGGTGAGGAATGAGGGTGTCATCCCCCCTCCCCCAACACCTTTCTGCCCTTAGCCCACACAGTCGGGTCCCCCTCTTTACCAGTGGGGTCTCTGGCTGTGGCTCCCCACCCTGGTCCCTGCCCAACCCTCTGCCCAGAGCATAAGTCACGGAGTAGTGACGACAATCCCCTTTTCTGGATGCTGCTTCAGCCTGTACAGGTGTCTCAGTAGACATTTCCGCCCTGAAGCACCCTCTCTCATGCTCTAATGTAGAGCTAATAATAAGGTCAATGGTAAATGGAGGCATCTATGAATTTTCTCTCCAACCTTCCCTTTCGGTGGCCATGTCAGAGTTTCAGTGTGACCAGCCCTGCAGCAGTAAACCCTGTGCTTTATCTTTGACTGGTCTGTGCAGAATCAGATTAGTGAAAAGAGGGAATTGATCAAATGAAGTAAAGAACATTTTTGGTGTGTGTGTGTGTGTGTGTGTGTGTGTGTGTGTATGTGTACTTTTTTGTTGGTTGGTTGGTTTGAGAGGTTGGGCCACACCCAGGCTTACTCCTGGCTCTGTGTTCAGTGATGGCTCCTGGTGGAGTGTAGGGAACCATATCTGATGCTGAGGAATGAACCAGGGTCAGCTGTGTTCAAAATGAGTACCCTACCCACGATCTCACTGGTCCCCATCCAACAATTTCATTGGCACCATTTGCCCTTCCCCAACCTCCCCCACCAGCTATCTTCCACCATGATGGTGAAGGTGGCAGAATAGGAGCCCAAACTGGCTTTGCCTCCATAGACATGGCTGAGGGAGAGGAGCAGGCAATGGAAAGCACAAGAAAGGGAGGGGAAGGTGGAGAGGAAGAGAGAGATCCTGGATGCCCAAACTGAGTACCTGATTCTAGAAGCCATTTCCACTTGCCACCGCCTAAACCAAAACTCTTCTTTTTCTCTTGAGAGCATTGGAGGTGGGTTTCTGCCACTTAATGCCAGGAAGGAAGTCTGGACATAAATAGACACCATCTTAGTACCACTTGAGCCAGACAAACTCCTGTCGCTTCCGTCCTTTTTACTAACATTTTCTCCAAATTTCAGCAATCATCCAATTCTTATGTCACAAACCTGCACCGTTGTTTTGCATGTCTTCCTCTGGCTCAAGTTCAAGACTGTGGGATTGTCGGAATCAGCTCTGCACGTGTGGTTTGAACTCATGGTTTGAACTCACCAGGGTTTGAACTCATGGCGTCATGCTTGTTGGTCAGATGCTTTAAGTCACTGAACCATCTAACCATCTTTGGCCTCCCCACCTCTTCCCCCCACCCCCACAAACGACCCCCAGGAATCAGCTTCAGCATATCCCTTTCTCTAATCTCCTAAAGTACTTTTGATTCTATTACCAGAATACAGAACTCCTTGACCTTTCCTCCATAAGCGCTGGAGGAAAGCATTCCTTGTAGTAAACTAAACCTTCCCAGCTGCTCTTCCACAGCCTTCCTTGGTTTTCACAACATTCTCTTTGGGGCGGCTGCAGTAGCTTCTGATGCTTTAAGTCTATTCAAGGTGCACAGACCATACTCATGGCAGGGCTGGAAGGAGGGGAGGGGGTATATAACCAACTCTGCCCAGAAAAAAAGCAGCAGCCTGGGGGAATACATTCCACCAACACTTGAGACACTATCAGTATGGTTCCCAGGGCAGGTAGTTGACTGTTGCTACTGCTCTTAGTTTAGTTTTCGCTTTGGGGACCCCACAACCAGCTATAGGCTCAGGGGCTGTTCGCATCTCAGTGCTTCAGGGTCATGCTTAGTCTGCTCAGAAGACCATGCGGTCCTGAAAATCAAACCCAGGCTCTCCCACGTGCAACCTGGTCCTTATTTTGTTTGAATAAGAAGCTTCATGAGCTGGGGGGAGGAGGCAGCAAGAATAGAGAGAGGATCACTAAGTCAGTGATGGTTGGAGGGATTGTTCGGGATGGGAGATGTGCGCTGAAAGTAGATAAAGGAGCAAAAGTGATAGCCTCTCAGTATCTATATTACAACCCATAATGTCCCCAAAGGAGAGAGTATGGGGGAAACTGCCTGCTATAGAGGCAGGGGGATGACTAAGATGGGGAGGGGGGATACTGGGGACATTGGTGGTGGAAAATGTGCACTGTGGAGGGACGGGTGTTCCATCATTGTATGACTTAAAGTCAAACATGAAAGCTTTGTAACTGTATCTCATGGTGATTCAATAATAATTTAAAAAATAAAAGAATAACAAGGAAGCTTAATGTCAAACTCCTTTCTTCAGTTTGCTCATTTGAACAAGGAAGGTTGTCACCCCTGCCATGGGTAGCTGGCAGTGATTCTTATCCAGATAGTCAAGGAAGGCTTTTGTGGATGTGACCTAGATGCTGAGCCCAAGTTTCTTACATGGGCCGGGACTGCACGACCACTTGTAGATGTTGGTGTTTGAAGCATCCTGCAGACTCTTTCTGAACGTGTGTGCGCTCTCAAAAGGGAGGTACGAGCACTATCTTCACCCTTCAGCATCTCAATTCTCTCCATCTTTAAATGTTATTGAAAGACGTCAGCTCCCATCAAAGCAGCCTGATGGGGCAAGTCACCTGGCTTAGTGGGTTTTGACTAGAGTGGAGAAAAGTTTTCCTGAGACAGATTCAAGAAGGCTGTTGTGGAAGGGGATCTGCGCCTGGCTTCCTGAGGGAAAAAACTACTAGGAATGACATCAGGTTATTGACATTTCTTAACATATCTGTTGATATTCCAATTCAAAGTTAAGAAGTTTATGTTTGAATCTTGACAAAGTAAGTTAAATGCATACAAAGAACAAGTCAGCCAAGTAACAAGGAGCAACAATTTGACAAACATAAATATTAGAAACATCTGCACAAACATATCAAAATAGATATCAGGAATAATTAAAATACACTGACCCTGGTCTCAAAGCGAACTGTTAAGGAAAACATATGAGAATATGAGTCAGAGAAGGAGGAGGAATTCCAGCTCTGATTAGCAAGATGGGGGCAGGGGGTGGAGAGACAATTATAAAATCCTAAGGATGAATTCATACTACTTCACACCACCTCCTAAGATCAGTTTTAGGTGGATTAAAGGCTTCCAAGTACATGTACAAAAGAACTGGATGGGAAGAAAAGGTGCATGACCTTAGGCTGGGAGAAGTCTTTTAAATCATATGGTACCATCAAGTAAGACATGTGCAGACTTAACCACATAGAAATTAAAATCTTCTATGATTTTAATCATAGAAGAAAACTGTGAGGGGGTATGACAAACAGAAAAACAATTGCCACACATATAAGAAAGGGTTAACATTCTTAATGCTCTGAGATGTCAATGTGGACAAAAGACATGATTAGAAAATTCACAAAAGAAGTACTAACGGTAAAAATATGAAAAATGTTTAACTTTGCAAGCTGTCAAAGATGTGCAAACTGAAACAATAGTGAAACACCATTTTCCAGCTATTACATTGACAGTTAAAAAAAAAAAGAAAAAAGATTGTCTGGAGTGGGGGGAGGGAAATGGGCACCCCGAGACTGGTGGCACCAGCTTAAAGGCATACACGCTTTCTAGGGGGAAACTTGGCAAAATTCTTAAAAATGTGCACAGCCCATTTACGCAGCAATTCTTCTTCTAGGAATTTATCCTTAGAAAATAATCATAAATAACTGCAGAAATTTATTTAAAAGATGTTCCCTGGAAGGTTGTTTATAATAGCAAAAAATTAAAAACAAAATAAATGTCTGACAATATGGAACTGGTTAAATAAATTATGGTGCAGTATAATTCACGATCATAAAAAAATCATACTGAGAACTATTTAGTGACTTTGGAGAAGGCTCACAATATATAGTTAAATGGGGAAGAAAAGTTGCAAACCAACCTGCACAATGTGGTCTCATTTTTTTTTGTTTTTAAAAATGTATATATGTAAATATATGCATAGAAAAAGACTCTAAGAGGATAACCAAGAAGTTATCAGTGATTATCTCTGGGAGGCAAGAGTATTGGTGATTTTCATTATTTTCCAAACATTCTTCAATAAAAATGTATTACTTTTGCAACAAGCTTCTTAAAAACATTATCTTTTATTGAAATTCTACATAGCAGTCAGATCTCAGAAGATGACCTGCAGGAGACTTTTTCAGGAAATTCTTGTAACCAGACTACTGGGCAAAGCCACATTGCCCACTGGCTGGGAGAGAGAGCCCAGGGTCCCTTGGACCACGCCCATGAGTATCCAGTTGCCCACAGTCTGTTTGTCAATCATGCAGTGGGGAAGGAGTATGGACCAACAATAGGACACAGCTAAAATAATAGTATCAGTGCTCACAATAGTCATTTAGCAAACACTCAGTGTTTTCCAGAGACTGGGTAGCTACATGGGTATTATCTCATTTAATCCCTAGAACAACTCTTTGGCACAGTGGTGATTGTCTACATTTGATAAATTTATAAACTGAGTCCCAGATAGTGAAGAAATTCACCCACTGTCACGCAGTTCTCTGACTGCAAAGGGAAATGCTAAAATCGAGCAAGTCTAATGCCAAAGTCCTACCCTCATCTCTGTTGACAGGGGTGCAGGCGCGTTTTTCCAGACCCACGTGTCCTCACCCTGACATCACCACCCACGCCTCGATTTCTTTTGTGATTCAGCCTTGTATTATGTAGCCTGACTCCAGTGTGAAAGATTTGTGGCAATTGCCTGATGTATGAGGTGCCATTTGTAAAAATATTATTTAGTGTAAAACATGATGTTTTTTCTCCTGATTTACAAGTTGGATTTATAAATCTGCACTTCTCACTATCTGAGTTATATATCTTGCCGCTGATTTATAAAACTTGCCTGTAAATCTTCCCAGCAAAGTTTTGATTCAGAAATCATTATTTTAAGAATTAGATTTAGTTAAAACATTCAACTGCTTTATCGGGGAGGCAATGGATTTACATAACTCCAATCAGAGCCTACAGATCCTAACGCAGCTTTACAAGTCGTGCCCAGGAATTTCTAAAGAAAGTGTTCTGATTTAAGGTCCTGTGCTTCACACTTTAGCTACAACTGACTGATTTACGCAGCCAAGCCACACACAATAATGATGCACTGAATCAGATCCCTCTCTTCCTTGCTTCACATTCTGACTCTGGTGCCCTTGTGGGCTTTTGTGTCACATGCTAGCCCACCCCCAAACCTTGGCATCAGGGTAAGTCGGACCCTGCCCCCTCCTCTCAGCCTCCCTCTCTCCTTTAGGCGAGAGAGCCTAAGCATGAGCCACCAGCAACTAAGGCAGCTAGGTCCAGGGACAGTGTCCCCAAGAGGCCCAGGGCTGGACGCTGTAGGTCCACCTGTTCCTGATGTTCAAATGAAGAGGAGAGATGATTGTGGAGAGAAGTGACCAGCCCAGGGACTTGAGAACATGTTTGGTTAATAACTGATGGTTATGTGGATCAATGAATTCAATGCTTTTGTGTTGTTGTTGTTTTTAAGTCAGAAGGTAACAGGTAGCATACAGGAACAGAAAACATAAGGGAGCAAGGGGAAGGTTCTCCTGAAAAGCTTCAGAGCTATGGGCTCCATCTGTTTGTTGCTTTGTGGTGTTGCACGTACACTAGATATGGCTTTTCTAATAAATTCATAAATTCACATTTTATTAAGTAATTGATACAACCTATATAATTGATTAAAATATTCAACTTTTAAAATTCATTTTGTTCAGAACTAATTTTTTTTTTTTGCATTTTGGGTCACTTCCGGCAATGCATAGAGCTTACTCCTGGCTCTGCACTCAGGAATTACTCCTGGCAGTGCTCAGGGGACCATTTGAGATGCTGGGAATTGAACCCGAGTTGGCCGAATATAAGGCAAACGCCCTACCCACTGTGCTATCGCTCCAGCACCTCAGGACTATTTTATAATAGCAGAAATTTGCATTAAAAATAGTCAATAATGCACCCAGATGACCACCAACCAAAAAATGTTGCATCACATTTATCTCCTTTTAGAAAGTTCTTTTCTGCCCTTTAAGTCAAACTTCTCTCCTCTTCACTACTCCAGTTAAACACTGATCTGCTTTCTCTTCTTTCCAATGTACAGTTTTACTAGAAAGCTTCCTAATTTTTGGTTCAATTTCCTCCACTCAGCAGTGTCTGTGAGACTCATTTATGTTGTGTGAGCTTGCTCCTTTTTATGGCTGAATACTAGTCCACTGGCTGAGTGGATCAGAATTGTTTATTCACTCCCATTTGGGTTCTTTCCAAATTGAGTGCTTATTAATATAGCTGTTATGAGCACTCTTGGACAAGTCTTTTATGGACATCTCTTTTCATTTCTCTTGGGTAAAATCAAGGAATGATTACTGAGTCATTTGGGAGGGGTATGCCAGGAATTGCTGAATCATTTGGGAAGGTTACGCCTAATTTTATAAAGAACTGAAAAACAGTCTTCGAAAACCATGCCTCCATGCCTCACCCCCCCACACACACACATACCCCCACCCCACCTACATTGCCTGCCCAGTCCTGAGAGCTAGTGTTTTCATCTTTACCCCCACTAAGGCTGGCTTTATCTGTCCTCTGAATTACATTGTTAAAGTGATTCTAGGTTATTTAAGTATGAAAAGATCTTTTGTTTTAATTTATTTCCCCTAACAACTACTGGTTGTGAGTATCCTTGCATGTGCTCATTGGCCATCTGTGTATCTTCCTTGGTAAACTGCCTCATAGTCAAATCTTTGCCTATTGATTAGTTGTTTGCCTTCCTATGATAGACTTGTCAAGGCTTTGTATAACCTAGATGTAAGCTTTGTCACTTACGTATACTGTGAATCTACCAGGCTGTGGTTTGATATTTTTCTTCTTGGCAATGTCTTTTGAATTGCAGGCAATTTAATTTTGATAAGGTATAATTTGTAATTTTTCTTCTTTACGTAATACTTTTTGAGTCTTGGGGAAAATGTATTCACCTCTACATGGCAAAGACTTGTCTCCTATGTAGTCTCCTTGAAGTTTTAAAATTTTAGGCTTTGTGCTAAAACTAAGACCCATTCCAAATTAATATTTGAGAATGAAGTGAGGTGACGGCTGTGGCTCAGTTCTGTCCCATACAGAAGCCTGGCTCATGTGGTGTTACAGAAATAAGTAGAGTGAATTCTCCAACACTGTTTTTGTTAAAATCTGTTCGTTCTTCTAAGTTCTTTGCCTTTTCAGATACATTTTAAGATAATTGTTAATTTATTCCAAAGAAAAAGGCTGTTGAGATTTTGATAGGAATTTTATTGAATCTGTAGATCAATTTAGGAACAATGGACATCTTAACTCTGTCTAATCTCCCAGTGCATTAACAGGCTGTATTTTTTGAACTAATTTAGATCTTCCTTAATTTCTTTCAGTAACATTATATAGTTTTCTCTGTAAATATCTTACATATCTCTCATTTACTTTATTCCAAGTATTTTATTTTAACTTCTTTTTTTAAAATAGATATAATTTTGTGTATTCATCCTGTAATCTGTGACTTTGATAAATGCATTTTTGTGTCTAGAGGTTTTTACAAATTCTTAGGATTGTTTATATAGACAACTATGTCATTTGCTAATACAGACAGTTTTATATTTTCCTTTCAATGTTTATGACTTTATTTTTTGTTCTCTTGCCTTATTGTACTAGAACATCCAGTACAAAACTGAAGCAAAATAATGAGATTAAACAGCTTTGCCTAGTTTAAATCTTAGTTGGGGGAGGGGAGCATGATCTTTTAATTATTGTTTCCATATGATTTTCATAGATAATGTCACCAGGGTCACTCAGAACTTTTTCTTCTTATCATGAATAGATATGGGATTTTATCAAGTTCCTTAGCTGAAACTATTGAAATAATTATATAATTTTTATACTTTATTATGCAATGTGTTGAATTTAAAGTTGAAACAAATTTGCAGTCTAGGGTATACAGTACAGAATTCCATTTATAACATTTTGATAAAGATTTTTACTTGATGGTATATGAGAGACATTGGTCTGCAATTTCCTTTTATCCTAATGACATTGTCAACTTCTGGTATCAGTGTGATGATGAACTCATAAAGAATTTTGGGAAGCAATCTTTCATATTTTCTGAGTAGGTAGGACATATTATTCTAATGGCATACATAAATCTTGAAGGATTCAATAGTGAACTTATCTTAACTCTTTTTGAAAATATTTTGATAATAAATTCAACCATCTAAAATATTAATATAAAAGTATGCTAATGTAATTGATACAATATTATAAAACATTTACCCCTCATTAAATTTTAAGACTGAAACATTTGTTCATTTCATCTGTTACTAAATTTATTGACATAAAGTTGTTCATATTTTATTCTTATTATAATATTTATAGCTATTCCCTGTTATTTATTAACATTATTTTATTATTTGGTATTTGAACCATACCTCACTGTGTTCAGAGCTTACTCCTGATTCTGTCTTCAGGTATTGCTCCTGCCCGTGCTCAGGGGCCGTCTGCAGTGCTGGAATGAACCATCTCAGCACGTCCAAGGCAAGTGCTCTCGTGGCTATATTATCTCCCCAGACATAAATTACAGATATTTTGACTATAAGTTTTATTCAAGCTGTTGCTTTACCCTCAAAATTTAGTTTAGTAGTAGTAGTAGTAATAGTAGTAGTAGTAGTTAGTCATCATTGTCATACTATTATGGTCTGTAGGCCACACTTGGTGGTGCCCAGGGTTTATCCCGGCTCTCTCTCTCCCCTGAGGAGAGAGCCAGGATCCCATTCACTCCTGGCAGGGTTTTGGGGATTATATGGAGTGCCAGGGATTAAACCTGGCTCAGCTGCATATAAGACACGAGCCTTACCAGCTATACTATCCAGCGCATAAAAGTTTTAATATTTTTTATATGTACTGTCTTTGGAAGAGCTTAATTTTTATTGTAATTTTCATTTACTCATGATTTGGAAATTTATTTTATGTCTATATTCAGATTTTTTTCCTGAATATTATTTTTATTGATTTTTAATTTAATCATTTTATGGTCAGAAAAAATACTCTGTAAGACTGCAATATATTTTAATTTTGTTGACACTTATTTTATGATCTAGAATATGAGCTATCTTAGTGACTTTTCAATATGCATTTGAAAAAGTATGTATTCTGCAGGTATTTGATATAGAGCTATAAAAGTCATTACATAAAGTCTGTGGATTTTTTTTAGATCTTCTCTATCTATTAATAATTCATATTTTATCAATTACTAAACGATAAATGCTAAAATTTCTAATTGTGACTCTACCTCTCCCCTTATTTCTGTTAATTTTTTCTTCATAAACTTTAATGATCTAGGATTAAAGGCATACATATTTAGAATGATTCTCTTCCTAGATTAACTATCCTCTCAATCATTACATAATGTCTTTCTGTCCTGTAATATTCCATCTTTAAATCTACAATCTGATATTCATATAGACATGTCAGCTTTGTTAAGCTTACGTTTGCATACATCCTAGCTATCCTTAACTGTCTTCTTCTTTATACTTAAAATATATCACTATTTATATATTTAGCACTTAGAGTTGGTTCTCACTTAAGTTAAGACTCTTTGTTCTTTAATTGGTGTGCCCAGTACAATTACATTTGCTATAATTATTGATCACTTAGTTTCAAGTCAATCTTCCTTCCATTTAATTATCAGTTATCTAGCCTGCTTATTTTTTCTGTTGTTCATTCCTGTCCTGCAATCTTTTTGGCTTATCAAAACATCTCGATTTTCTTTATTGGAATTTTACTTATGCATTTTATTCCAGGATGTTAATATGTTTACAACAGGCATGTTAATGTTATATATTTATCAGTTATCAATTTCTATTTAGTATCAATATTAAACCTCTTTGTTTTTTTCACATCATTTCTGGTACTTTACGGTTTCTATTTTATAGGCAAATAGCCTCATAATTCTATTATTTCTTCATATCCCCTTTTACAATTATCTGATTTTTACTTTCCTAGTAAATACTGCCATACAATGCTATTGTTTTTCTTTTTTACCAGTCCACATTATTTTAAGTAAATTTAAATAATTAAAATGTCATAAATGTTTATAAATTATATTTTTATTGAGTTAACACAGGTTTTATAAGAATATAAATGTTTTGGGTTTTTGTTTTGTTTTGTTTTGTTTTGACTTTTAGGCCACACCAGTGGTGCTCAGGGATTTCTCCTGGCTCTGAGCTCAAGTATCACTTCTGGCAGGCACAGGGGACCATATAGAGTGCCAGAGATCTAATCCAGGTCAGTCGCATTCCAGGTAAGCGCCCTATCCACTCTAGTATCTCTCCAGTCCCGTTTATATGTTTTAGGAGTATAATGTTATTAAACTGTACTGACTGAAGTGCCAATATTCTTTCGCCAAATCCACTGGCCCCTTTCACTCCACGTGCCAGAACATCAATTTTGTGATCAGTGTCTAAGGACTTTTTTCCATTGGATGTTGTCTATCCCCTTGCTTTAGTTCTGCATATAGTGATATGAGTGGATCATCTATTATTCTCCTTTCTCTTTATAACATTTTTCTCTTAATCTGGCCTCCACCAGTTTCATCCACTTTGTAGCAAAAGGTAAAATTTTATCTTTTCTAATAGCTGAATAGTATTCCATTGCGAATATAAACCACCTCTTATTTATCCACTTCTCTTGTTCATAGATCTTGGCTATTATAAATAGTACTGCAATGAACACAGGTGCATTTAGGTATTTAGGACTGAAGAAGTTGGATCACATGGTAATATGGCAATTTATTTTTTTTTCTGGTGACATTCCCTCATTGTTTTTCATGGAAGCTAAACCAATTTACATTTCTACAAAGACTGAATGAGAGTTCTATTTGCTTTGCCTATCCCTGAGCAATTTTTCCTCACCTATTTGACACAGGCCATTTTCACAGGTATTAGTTCTCATTGTTGTTTCAATTTGTATTTATACAATAGTAAGTGTTAGTGTGCATTTTTTTCTCCATGTCTCTGTTGACCATCTCTGTGTTTCTTTGGTAAAATGTCTATTCAGTAAAACGGCTTCGCATTTTTTTAACAGAGTTTTAACGGAGTTTTTTGTTTTCTTATTGTTGAGTTCTGTGAATTCTTTATATACTTTGAAAATCAGCTGTTCTTCAGCATGTGTGTGAATATTTTGTCCCAGAAGTAGACTATTTAGGGTTTTAATAATAGTTTCTTTTGTAGTGCAGAAACGTTTAGACTAATGTATCCCATTCATTTTTTCTTGTTTTTCTTGCCAAAGGAACTGAATAACCAATGACACGATTGAAACCAATATTATGAAGTGTTGTGCTTTTGTTTTACTCTATCTATTTTATGACTTGAGGTCTAATATATGTCTTTATTTTGAGTCGATTTTTTTTACGTGGTGTGAAATAGTGGATCAATTTCATTCTTTTGCATATGGCCAACCAGTTTTCTTAAACCATTCATTAGTTACAGAAACTTTCTTTCTTCCATCTATCAATTTTAAGCTCTTTTATTCTTTGACATAAAGGAGGGTGAGGGTTTATTTCTGGAATGTCAATTTTATTCCATTAGTCGGATGGTCTGTTTTATTACAATACCACATTGCTTTGATTATTGTAGTTTTATATACAGCTTAAAGTTGGTGACCGTATTTTATCTCAGGATTGTGTAATTTGGGATTTTAATAATATTTGTGCTATTTCCTTGAGAAGTGATGTGGGAATTTTAATAGAGATTGCATTGATTCTGTGTAATGTTTTGTATAAGATTATTGCTTTAAGAATATTAATTCTTCCGGGGCTAGAACAATAGTACAGCAGGTAGGGTGTTTTTCTTGCATGCAGTCGACCTGGGGTTCATCCCCAGGATGCCATATGGTCCCACATGCACGACCAGGAATAATTCCTAAGTACAGATTCAGGAGTAACCCCTTAGCATCGCTGTGTGTGACTCAGTCTTCACACACACACACACACACACACACACACACACACACACACACACAAAGAACATTAATTTTATAAACACATGTGTATGAGATATCTTGTATTTTCTTATGTCATCTTCCATTTCTTTTAATAATGTCCTAAAGTTTTTGAGGTATGTCTTTTATCTTCTTTGTTAGATTGATTCCAGTAGTTTATTACATTTGGTGTAATTGTTATCACAGTTGTTTTCTTTCTCTGATTTCATTGCTTGCCTAGGAAATCGATTTTATTTTGTATTTTACCACTTTACTGTATTAGACTACTGTTTCTGATAAATTTTAATGAAGTTTCTAGGCTTTTCTATGTTATCACGCAGCAGCAAATAGTAAGAGTTTAACTTCTTTTCCCATTTCAATACCTTAGTTTGAGTTACCAAACTGCTATTTCCTCACTAATGTTCAATGCTAGGTTCAAAACGGCTGTTACCTAATGAACTTAATATTAAGTAACTACTAAGTACAATGTAAAATAATTAAAGAAACTAATTGGCAGGCTTCCAACTTATGGTAAGTGTTGTGTGGTACATACAGATTTTAGTTTCCATTTTATACCATTACTTCTCATCCGCAATAGCACAGCAGGTAAGTCGTTTGTCTTGCACACGGATGACCTGGGTTCGATTCCTCTGTCTCTCTCAGAGAGCCTGGCAAGCTACCAAGAGTATCCCTCCCGCACATCAGAGCCTGGCAAGATACCCGTGGCGTATTCAGTATGCCAAAAACAGTAACAAGTCTTACAGTGGAGGTGTTACTGATGCCCACTCGAACAAATTGATGAACAATGGGATGACAGTGCTATTCACTTTTCATCCAAGTTTTTTTGTAGTTGAGGTATCATGACAATATAATTTACAAATTTTTGTCTGTAGAAAATATTTTTATTTCATTCTCATTCTTGGAGATTGTTTTTGCTGGATATAGAATTATGGGTTGACATGACTTTTTTCACACGTTAATGCATCTGTCTCTTTGCCGAGTTGTTTCAAACGAGGGTCAGCAATCAGTTATTCTTGCTTTCTCTCTGTACAAAATATAGATTTTATCTGGCTTCTTTCCAGCTTTTTTAGCCTTTGTTTATGTGCAAATCAACTCTTAATGGTTTAATTTATATTTGTATTTCTTGGAGTTGACGGAATAATTTTTAATGTTATGGTAGCACTGTAGCACTGTAGCACTGTCATCCCATTATTCATCGATTTGCTCGAGTGGGCACTAGTAATGTCTTCATTGTGAGACTTGTTACTATTTTTTGGCATATCAAGTACCCTATGGGTAATTTGCCAGGCTCTGCTGTGCGGGCTGGATACTCTTGGTAGCTTGCTGGGCTGTCTGAGAGGGACGGAGGAATCGAACCTAGGTCAGCCACACGCAAGACAATAGCCTTACCTACTGTGCTATTGCTCCACCCCAGTGTTATGGCAGCACTGTCTGTAGCACTATCGTCCCATTGTTCATCGATTTGCTTGAGCGGGCATCAGTAACGTCTTCATTGTGAGACTTGTTGTTACATTTTTGGCATATAGAATACACCACAGGTAGCTTGCCAGGCTCTGCTGTGCAGGCAGGATACTCTCGGTAGCTTGCCGGGCTTTCCGAGAGGGACAGAGGAATCAAACCCGGGTTGGCCGCGTGCAAGGCTAATGCCCTACCCACTGTGCCGAATGTTATGGTATATAATTTAACTTGGTAAGTCTTTAGTTATTGTTACTCAAAGATTTTGTATTGCCCATTATCCTTGTCTTCTCTGTTGGGGACTACAGTTACATGTAGTAGAATTCATATTTTTTCTTTCAACATTCCTCAACATTGTTTAACATTTTCAAAAACTCCACAGAGCATTTGATTTTGGGGGTTATAGATATTTACTGTATTAGAAATTAAAACTGAGAAAATCTTTGAAATATTTACTTATTAACTTATTTTAAAATAATTGGAATAAGGTTGTTACATGTAAACATAAATAACATATTCTTAATGAAAAATATTTTTAAATCTTAGTGAGAAGAATGGCATCAATTTATATTTGTATAGAGTGTGGTTTGGCTTAATAAACAAAAGACCGCTAGTTCTCATATCTGTTTTCTGCATCAATCTGTTCTGATATAACACATAATGTAGCTTCTGGGAAATGCTACCATACCCCCATAAAAATATGGGAGTGGAAGGGCAAATATCTTAGTACTATCATAAAATAGCTTTAACACTACAGATTTTCTTAAACAATCTTCAAGAACTGTTGGTAGCAATTAAAAACTTTAATATAATTTCCTGGGACCTTATTCATTTTGTTTTCAAGCTTTTCTTTTTCTTTTACTTTTTTTTCTCTCTTCACATCTGATTGGAAAATGTCTATTGATCTGTGAACAAGACAATTCTCTTGTCCATTTATAGTTTCTGAAAAGGGCCATGAGTAACTCAACTCAAAGTGGTGGGGTACAGCGAAGTCCTGAATTTAATGGGCACAGTGAGATTTAGAGTTTGATTTCTCTGGTTCTGCATGTCCCCCACCCAGAACTTCCAGGTGTGCCCCCAGATAGACCTGAATACTCGCTGGAGCTCTGGGTCCAAGCACTGAACCCTTAGGTCCACACCACAAGCCAGGCATCATTGGGAACGGCCTCAGGTACTCAGGAACCCCCCATAGAGTGTCCCCTATAAAATGTGCTGTTAAGTCCCATTCACAATCTTGCTTCAGCCTGGTGAATTTTTAATTCACTTATATCGTTTTCCAGTTCTAGAATTTCCATTTGGTGCTGTTTTAATTGTTTACATTTCTCAGCTCAAATGCTTCTTTATTGGTTCACTCATTAAGACTATATTTTCCTTTAATTATTTGAAGATAATTAAATAGCTGCTTTAATAGTCTTTGCTCTCCCCAACATCTGGGTCATCTCATGTTTAGTTTCTCTGACTACATGTTCCTCATCCACAGATGATATTTTCCTGTCTAGTGATGTTTGATTAAACATTCTACATTATAGAGGATATTTTGTAGAGAATCTGAATTCTTGCCAGCTTCCTTAGGAGAATGTGATTTAGTAAGTAGTCCAATGATTCACAGGTTACCTGTCATGCATCTAGGCCTGATTTTTTGTTTATTCATGCAGGTCTATGAGCAGATCCAAGGTTTTTCCCAAGCCACTTTAACTTGCACTCAATCTCCAAACTCTGTACCTTGGGTGTCTCATAAGGACTTGAATTCCCTGTTAAAGAAAAATCTGTCTTAGTCATCAGACTCAAAACACAGCTTTAAAGTGACCTAAAGGATGCCTCAGCTGTTAACAGCGCTAAGAGATCTTTTAGTTTGATAAGACCAAAAGTCCAGCTACCACCACACTGATGTCCCTCTGCCACCTCGTTGCTCCAACACACTCTGTTCTGTCCCGGCAGCTGCTCTTTGGCAGTCATTGGTTATCTTTGCTTTGCGTAGGCAGCCTGGCCCTCAGTCATGGCGACTGCGAAAGCCCCAGACCATTCCTTTTCTCTGATGCTCAACTGGGCATCGTGCTGGTCACTGCAGATGATCCACACTCTGGCCACCATCTCCTCGGTTCAGCAGGCCTTCCAGGCTCTGCTCAGACACTAGCTTGCTATGCTATAGTTGTAACTTGTCCCTCAGCAGAGAACTAAGCAACCAGGAAGCTCATCTCATTCATTTCCCTTCTCTGCAGAATCACGGTTCTACCGTTGTCTATTTTGTATTGCATGAAAATAGTTGTTATGCATTGTGCCTAACATTAGAGCAGCACAGGCAATATATTATTTATGGTAAGAGAACTGGACTGATTCCAGTTACTTCATCATAGTTAGAAATCTTTCTCTTTTCTATATTAGTAATAAAACTTTTAAAATGCATAAACACCTGGGCCACCTGATTGAAATTCCTGGTCTATTTTCTTGCTTTTAAAAATGTGATCATTAGAGAAGTAGCCCCAGCATTACCCAGGAACTTATGGAAAATGCATAATAGACAGATTCATCTCCCATAGATCTCCATCTCAGGCCTCCTGAATCTCTGCTAGAAAGATTCAGAACCTGCAGTTAAACCAAAGCCCCCGGGATCTTTGGTCATGAGCATTGAAAAGAGCAGTGTTGAAGACTCTGTATATTCACTCTCCACCCTCTCCCAAACAGATATGAGAAAACACCTAGAAAACTGGCAGCTCTTCCCAGTTTCCCCAGTCTTGTCCAGGTGTTGAATCAGAATTGATAAGATTGCCTTTCTCAGCATCAGGGAAGTTTGGAGAACGTTGAGTCATCACGTGTATAGTTCCTGACAGTCTCAGGATCCTCCTATTACTCAATTTGCTCAATGGTGCCAACTTGATTTGACTCCAAACAAGTGACTATTAAAAGGATGTAACCCACACGGAAAAAAATCACATGAGCAAATTTCATTCCTCAGGAACTTCCAGGCCGCATTTTAAAAATTCTCGTTCATGACTCAGGCACTCAGTGATTTCTTCTCACACATAGCAACACTGGTTTTTAATTGTTCATTTAAAATTTGCCTTCCCTGGAGCCGGAGAGATAGATCAGTGTACGGAGTGAGCACTTTGCTTATGTGAGGACTGGCTTCAATCCATAACACCTGAGCACCAAGTGTGGCTGGGTGGACTAAAAATCTAAAACAATTAAAATGTGAGAGAGAAAGCAGAAAGAAAGAAAGAAAGAAAGAAAGAAAGAAATGAAAGAAAGAAAGAAAGAAAGAAAGAAAGAAAGAAGAAAGAAAGAAAGAAAGAAAGAAAGAAAGAAAGAAAGAAAGAAAGAAAGAAGGGAGGGAGGGAGGGAGGGAGGGAGGGAGGGAGGGAGGGAGGAGGGAGGAGGGAAGGAAGGAAGGAAGGAAGGAAGGAAGGAAGGAAGGAAGGAAGGAAGGAAGGAAGGAAGGAAGGAAGGAAGAGAAAGAGGGAGGGAGGGAGGGAGGGAGGGAAAGGGAAGTAGGGAGGGAGGAAGGAAGGAAGGAAGGAAGGAAGGAAGGAAGGAAGGAAGGAAGGAAGGAAGGAAGGAAGGAAAGGAAGGAAGGAAGGAAGGAAGAGAAAGAGGGAGGGAGGGAGGGAAAGGGAAGTAGGGAGGGAGGAAGGAAGGAAGGAAGGAAGGAAGAGAAAGAGGGAGGGAGGGAGGGAGGGAAAGGGAAGTAGGGAGGGAGGAAGGAAGGAAGGAAGGAAGGAAGGAAGGAAGGAAGGAAGGAAGGAAGGAAGGAAGAAAGGAAGAAAAAGAAAGAAAAAAAAGAAAAGAGAAGGAGAGAGAGAGATAAAGGAAAAGAAAAGAAAGCCTTGCCTTATCCAGAAAGCCCTACTAAATTTCTCTGAAGTCTTCAGTGAAAATAAGGATCTTTACGAAGCTACAGGGATAGCGTCAAGGCTCTTTATTTGACACTGACTTGAGAGGAGTATCTGTATTTGTCCCTTACCAACTTTACTCCACTACATATAGATAAGCCAGAATTCAAGTATATTTGGTGTGATCTTAGCACAGTTTCACAGCACAGTCCTCACCCATGCCGTTGGCTGAGTCTAGGATCAGAGCTATTATCCATTTGCAAACATCACATCGATTGATTCAGGGGCATCTTTGCCATAGACACTCATCTCATCTATCCACTCACCCTGGGGTGGGTGGTGTAGAGCAGGTCCCACAGCATTGCACCATCCATCATTTCAGGCTTCATATCCTATATCATGTGATGCCCTGAACTTTGCTGGGTCAGAGGGAGGTGAGCCCCCGAGGCTGGTGTTACAGGGGTGACCAACCTGCCACCTCCACTGGAGATGAGTCATCTCAGATAGCAGAGGTGGTGGGGTCAAAAGCATGTCCCACTGACACGAGATACTGCCTGCAGGGGCTCTGTACCTCCCCTCCAGGGTCAGCCATGTGCAGATGATATGGGGGAGCTGCTGACTCGTGTCCCTCGAGAGACGGGAACGAGAGCTGAGTCCCCTCTCTGTGACCTTATGAAGCGAACTTCACTCGCCGACTCTGTTTTCCTCATCGGCATTTGGGAGCCGGGCAGGTCTGGAGCCCGCCATGATTCTCATTCAGTCACAAACGTGCCGGGGCAGTAGCTATGTAGAAGGTGACCCCGAGCTTGGAGGTGCCACTGAGTCTCATGGAGTAGAATTGAGCTTCACATGTGCCTAACGTTCGGCCCATGATTCACCTCCTGTGTTATTTGCATGCAGGAACATTGCTAGAAACTTTATACCAATGACCATCTGAAATAAGCCTAATTCCATCTACGGAGGGTTGTCCAGAGTGCCGTCTAACTGCACGGGGGGATATTATACAGTCATTTGAAATCTTCCTCAGACGCAGGTTGGCATTGAAAAATGCTCACAATACAAAGCATACAAAGCACCTAAATAAATACTCTGTAATTGTGATAGATGTGCATACAATATGTCAGGATATATTCATTGTTGTTATCTCTGATGACAGCTGGTTGTGGATGCTTTCAAAGGTTTTCCTCATGGTCCACATTTTTCAAGTGTTACCCAAAACGATCTTAAGTGAAAAACATCCTGAAGTTGGAATCTGAAAGTTTGGATTTGGGTAAGGGTTCCAACACTGACAGTAGACCTAGAGTCAAGGAATTCTGCAAAGTGGGAAAAGGCAGCCTGACCTTTGTCACTGGCTGGCTGGGAGGATGAAATTGAATAATGTGCAGAGAAGATCCCTGTGGAGGAAGACGGGAAGTAGGAGACCCCTTGGCCCTTAGAGCAGGGCTAAGAAAAGAGAAGTTATTCTTATTAGTAATGTTGGTGTTGATAAAATTTCAAGCAGCCCTTATCTTCTCCAACCCCACAACCAAAATAGACAAGGTTCCTAAGGAAAAAAAAAAAAACTAAAGAAAAAGAACAAAAAAGGCCCATGCAAGAGGTTCTACCTCTCGACAGAGGTGTCTCTGGCAGTGAAGATAAAGCTTGAGCTGAAAACTGTTCTGAGGCTTTTCGATCTGAAGCCCAGAAGCCCACTCGCCCCGGCCAGAGGTTACCTGGGGGCTCTGCGCAAAGCCTGAGGCCTGAAGCACATTCCTTGCCTTTGACCAAGAGGCAGGGGCCAATCCCCCTCCTGGTTTCCAAATTCCCCTCAGGCCTGTGGCAGCAGAAGTAGCATGTTTGAATGCAGCCACAACATTTATTGCATGGCTTGGTATGTCTAATATGACAGTCCCACCTCTCTGCATTGGGAAAATGCACGTGTGTGTGTGTGTGTGTGTGTGTGTGTGTGTGTGTGTGTGTGTGTGTGTGTGTGTGGTGCTTGCTTGCTTTTAGTTCTGGATGCAGTTCCACGGTGGCCTGGGCCTGCCAGAGGAGCATCCAGACAGACCCTACACTTTTACATTTCAAACAGAGCTGCAATGCCAGGAGCTGTCAATACCACGGTGCAAAATCTCCAAGAGATTTTGTGGTGTGGTATAGACAAATCAACTTGCCAGAGTGCAGCTCATAAGGCCATCCCTATAAAGATGACTTGGACCATGACGATTCAAAAGTATGTGGATCTGAAAGATAGAGACACTCTGAAAGGGTCCTATCAATGTAATAATATTGATTAGCTCTATGCCTGGGACTATGGAGAACAAAATGTTCCTTACCTTTATTTTGTTTTTCTCAGAAAGAAAATGTTCATTATGAGAATTAAAATTAATTTAATAGGGGCTGGGGATAGGCTCAAGAGGCAGAGCATATGCCTAGAACGTGTGAGGTCCAGAGTCCAATCCCCAACACCCCATGTCACCCTACAAGCACTGTTTGATGTTGACCTGATGCACTGAACACCAAGCATCAATGAGCCAAAGCATCAAACTGCTGGCCCCACTGCTGGATGACCACTGCTGGCAATGACCCAGCACCTCCTACACACACACACACACACACACACACACACACACACACACACACACACGTGTGCAAGCATCTGCACATGCACAAATGTATGTACATATACACTCATATCTCTAGAAACGTGCACACATGTGCATACACACATGTACGCACATTCACATGTACACATACACAAAAACGCTGCTAAGCACGGCCCCTGTAAAAAAAAAAATTAGTTGAATAGGAAAGATTAAAATAGCTGACAAAATTATTATTGGTAGCTGACAGATGAACAAATAAATGCGTTGTGGGCAGGCAAGTCAGGCTTCTCACTCTGGAGAATGGAGTTACAAAATTGGAAAGAAGTGGGGGAGATTCAGGCAGCCAGCGCCCACTGGGCACCCCGGGCAGCCCTGGTAAGTGCCAGCTAGACTTGGCTAGGGCCTGTCACCTTGTTCTCTGGGCCCTGGGCCTTTCATGCATCCTTCTGCAGTATGGTCACCAGGTGGCACAGGCCTGAGGCCCAGTCAGCTCCCCTGTGGTCACGGAGGCTCTGCCAGCAGGACGGAGGCTCTCTCTGCTCGAAGCCCCTGCTGGGTGGATCCAGAGGAGAGTAGAGCCTGGCAGTCTCCTGCCCTGTCCCCTCCCAGGAACCCTTGGTGTCTGTGGCATAGCGCCCTCTCTGGGCGTGTCTCCTCAGCATGCACTATTCCCCCCTCCACATGGGCCTCTGTGAGTGTCTCTCTGAGAGCACCTGTGTGTGCAAGACTGAGGCAGGAGAGCCTGCTGGCTGCAGGCCTCCACACTTGAACCCGGACCATGTGAGCAATATGCAGTTCCGGGTCTGCAACAGAATGTGGACACAGAGCCTGCCCCTGCAGTGGAGGGAATACATGTCACCTCTAGCCTGCAGAAAGGGGTTGCCGGGGCTGTTATACAGGGCCACCAGTGGTCCCATGGAGCCGCTGGTGGCAAGAACCAAGGGAGGTCAAGCTGGCTTTCCTTAACCCTGCTTCCGTCCAGGTCCTAGTCCCTCAGCAGCTCCCCCTGTTGGGAGAGGCCTGTATGCCAGGGTGTTCTCTCTGAGTCACACCCAAACAGGCTCTGACATCTGGTCCTGACAGACAACACCCTTCCAGAGAAGCAGCATGAGCATTTTTTCTTATTAAATAAAAAGTGCTATGCAATTATTTTTGGTAATGAGAGAGAGAGAGAGAGAAAGAGAGAGAGATAGAAAGAGAGAGAGGAAGAAAGAGAGAAAAGAAAAAGGAAGTGTAGAATAGAATAACCCCTATGGTGTTGAATTGTATTAGAGGTATAAGTATGAATTCACAGTTTTAAGAGGGGGCCAGAGGGAGGGAGAGAAGAGACCGAAACGGAAAGAGGTCCATGGACAGAGAACCTAGAAGAGTAAGATCTCTGTAGCATCAGGCACGCATCCACCCAAATCCCGGTTTCTGCACGCCCTCCCCACTAAATGAATCCAGGGCTCTTTGAAGAAATGACTGCTCCCAAGCTTGGCTGAGGGAGGGATAAGATGAGCCTGGAATTTCTTGGTTGAAAAACCAGGGAGAGCTTAGAATGTGACTACGTGAAAAAGACAAACCAGACCTGCCATCAAAATAAATGTGAGGAAGGAACCATAACCCGCAGAATAAAATCCACTGGTTACATTGATTTAGATGAATACATGGGAAAGGGAAAGCTCTTCCGGTAGAAAGACAATTAGTTAATGTAGAAGGAATAATAGCATTAGAAAGATAGACCTTTAGACAACCTTCAAAGCCATGATAATTAAATTAGCCAAGAATCAGTGACAAAGCTAACACACGTAAGTGAACGTCTGAGTAGTAACTGGATATTTGTGTATTCCCAAAATATCTCCCCTGAAGGTGCTTGCTAATTACAAAGGATAAGGTGTAACTTAAGCACCGAGACACCTGGCACCGCAACTTGTAGCCAGCTGATCCAGGTTAGCATGGCCAGCAAGGGCAGGAGGGCAAGTGCCCCCTTGGAGGTATTTCTCTACCCAAAATGCTTCATCTGAGTCAAACCCTGACAAAACATCAGACCGGACTAACTTGAGGACGTTCTGCAAAGGAATCAGCTTACTGTCCTCAAGAAGACAATGCCATGATCACAAAGAAAGCCTCCCCTGCCCTCCCTCTCTGGGGCTGAGAGACTTGGCGACAAGCGTCTGAGGTTTACCTTCCCTGGAAAGGGCATTCTTGGGACAATGAGCCAAATCAGAATGAATGTAGAGTTGAGCCAGCGGACAGGTCCTGATTCTCGAGCTAAATCAGTGATATTCTTCTTGTAGGAAGAACTTAGGGGTAAGAGGAGCAAGGCATCTGCAATTAGTTTCCAAATGATTCCGAAAGAGCCAAATGCATCACACACAATGACAGCATGCGTGTGCATGCAAATGTGTATATGAAAGTTCGAGTCTGTGTGTGCAAAGGTGAAAGCAGGAGGGGAGAGGTCAGCTGGAAGCAGACAAAACAGCACCAAGGCAGGGGGGGATCTGATCAAGAGCCTGTGGGAACGTCTCATGTGTTCCTGTAATCTGACATTGCAAACTTCAAGTCACCCATTTGAAAGAGGAAGACTAAACAACTCACAACAGACAACCAAGGACTCCGAGCTGGAGTCAGGGTCAAATGCTGCAAATCAGACAGAGAAGTGTGTCAAGTGTGAACAGTCGCCTGCACGGAGGAGGAGAGAGCCAGACCGGCCCCTCAACTTGTGAGGTGATGGAGTGATGGACACACGGTCACGGCCGAGAACTAGAGCCGCTGCGTGTCCCCGCTCCCCCCTCACGGAGACACGGCAGGCAGGGGAGGGTAGCAGAGGAGGGTGCCAGTTTAGGCAGGGGCCACTGCAGGTCAGGGGCCTCTTGCCAAGGGGCAAGTCAATGCCCCCACTCCCTGCATTTGATATCTGATGCTTGAGAATTGCTTCAGGAGAGTCAGGACAAAGTCTGGGCCTCAGGCTGGGGGAAAAAAAAAAAACCAAAAAAATACCTGGTTTGTTCCTGTTTGAGTGAGGATCAGATTAGCAAGTCAGGGCCTTTGCCTCCGACTTTGGAAACTTGCGGAAAGAGAATGAAGACAGCCCCAGGCTGCTACAACTGGCCGGGCACCGCCTCAGCCTCAGGGTGGGGGGAGGGGTGCTCTCAGAGGTCCCATGTGCAAACGCACGCAGGTACGTACACTAATAACACCTGGTCATGCAGATCATCTGGTGAGTGTGTGTGTGTGTGTGTGTGTGTGTGTGTGTGTGTGTGTGTGTGTGTGTGTGTGTGTGGTATATAGTCTTATCTACCTAAACCCACATTCCATGTGAACTTGATACGGAGAAATACCTAATATCAAAGTAGATTTCGATTTCTCAGGCAATTTAATTTTTTTTTCCCCTGGCCAGAGAAAATTCTCTCTTTACAAAATCCCCACCATACCTCTGCCGAGAGCCTCCATCCACACAAAGTCTCAGCACCCGCAAGAGGGGCCAGCGGCTTCCCCGGGGCGGCTGCATCCCTGAAGCTCTCTCTAGGCGGGAACTTCCTCTCCTGAGTCCCAGCACCCTCCAGGAAGCTGATTACACCCAGTGCACAGTCAAGGTAGACCGGTCACCTCCTTGTGTAGCCATGGAGCGAGCAGCCGTGAGCGTGGCAGAAGCCCCCTGAGGACCAATAACTAGGCCCAATACCTGTGACGTCCACCAGCATCCACTTCCGGGAGGAGCCTGCTTCCCCGGGCCTCAGTCCCGAGCCAGCTCAGCTCAGCTCCCCGGCACTGGGAAGCTGCGCTGGGGAGTTGGGTGCCTGGATGAGCCCAGCCGAAGCTGCCGGAAGCCTTCAAGGCACTGGAGAGAATTCTAAGTTTTCTTCAAAATGTATCTTCAAACACGTATGTGAGGGTGGATTTTCTGCCTTCCCCGAAGCAGACATTCTATTACCCCTGAGTAAACCCCTTTCCCCACCCCCCCCTTTTGCATGGCAAATACCTTCCCTGACAACCAGCAGAACATATTCTTCTTCTAATTGTTGCTGTGCCTCTCGCAGACGCTGGTCGATCTCCCCATCTTTAATCCTCACCTGTTCCTTCATTAGCTATCAAGTGTGGCTTTTGGGGAACAATTATATTCTGTCCTACTGTCAGCTCTCTCTGTGCAGGCAGAGGATACGTCCCGACTCCTTACACGGGATGTAAATTATTGCTGGCATACCAGTACCTGAAGAATGATTACACCCAGTGCACAGTTAAATAATGGATGCTTAGCACGGTGCATTGTAATAAGCAAAAGATATGAAATATCTACTATTCTAAGTGGAATATGCTAAGTATTTTTTTTAATAATAAAACCGTTTTGGGGAAGACAGACCATTGAATCATTGGTCTCCAGAAGAGACACTCCAGGCCGTCAGCTCATTTGCAGAACCTGGCTGGCACTGTCACCTCATCTGTGAAATGGGTGACATTGTCACATTCCCGTGCAGGGGGCAGCTCAGACTGAGCCCGGCACACAGCAGGTGCTCAGAACAAGGCCGAGCAGGATGGTGGGCAGCAGGAGAGGCAAGGGTGGCACTCGCCACCAGGGTCACAGCAGTCGCCATGTCTGTACAGGAAGAGTTCAGTGCTGGAACGGCTGCTGGAACTCAGCATTTTCCCAGTGATGGAAGGTTCTAGAGAGCTGGGGGCATGAGGTAATACTGGACCAAAGCTCTCTTCCTCGGAGCTTTAGAAGAGATGAAGGCCCTCGGTATGGCTCACACCTGGGCAGCTGGGCCCCTTGCCAAGCTCCAGGCGCTAGAGGTCCCTTCTCTGCTCTAGGTCCTGGGGAAGCATCTAGAAGTCAAGGGTACCTTCCCGCAAAGAGTCTGCATCTTTCTCACCTCGGACCATGTCCGGAGGCCTGGAACGGCATGCCAGAATAACACAAAATTCTCTACCAGGCTGTGTCCAGGCCCATTCCTGCAGCCATAAGCCCACTGCCCAGGGCAGTGGTTTGAGCAGAGGAAGGAGGCAAAGTGACTGACCTGTCCAGGAAGTCTGTGTCTACGTCTGAGTCTGAGGTCAGGTGACTTCTACCCAGTGGTCCGTGTATGGGTCTGGGGGCCCTGAGGGTACTCTGGAGCAGACTGCACTAAGCACTCAGATGAGTTTTCTCTCTCCTCCTCTCAGGACCACCAAGAAGGGGAGGAGCACGGAGTCAGGGCAGTTCCTGGTCTTGGTTCTTGTTCTAGTCCTATTTGGACCTTTTCCGTCTGAGGCAAGCTAAAGGGTCTGCATCAAGCTTCTTCATCTATAAAACAGGAAAAGCAAGTTAAACAGCTCCTCGGGGAGGGGGACAAAAGAGGAAATATGTTATTGGGGAGGTGGGGATGGGGGGGGTCAGCCCTGCCTGACTAGTGAGTGGAACATTCCAAGGTGTTCCAGGCCTTCATATCTGACCCACGTTACAGAGAGTTACACTGGGCTCAGTGATTAATGATTCCTGAGAGGCAGAGGTGGTCTTGGCATGCCAAGCTTCTCCTCGTTGGTCTCAAAGCCCTGTCACTTGCCCTGTGGCATGGTCCTTTGGGCCTTTCCAGGGAGCACCTTCTGCCCAGTGCTCCTGAGTTGGTGCCTCCCGCCAACCTGCCACCCCCGCTAAGGGAGAAAGAGGCTTTCTGGCTGTCCGGTCAGCTCGGCGGGTGGGGAGCACCCAGCCTGCAAAGGCACCTGAGCTGAGTGCGGCAGATTCTCATGCTCTAGAACTTTCTTTCTGCTGCTGTTTCACACTGCCCACAGTATCATGCTCAGGGGGACATCTCTACCCATTGGGGCTTCTCACCAGAGCTGCCCGAGCCCAGCCGAGTCTGGGGTTCCTGGGGGGAGACTGGGGACATCGAGGCTTTCTATGGCTCATGGCCACCATCTGTCTATTCAACACCCGGCACCCGGAAACGCTGGCCAGAGCATGAGGCGACCCTGCAGACGTTGGCCTCCAAGGCCTGGGTGCTGCATACCTTTGCACGGTGATCATTTGCCAAGCACTGGGACCAGGAGATTCTCTCCATTCCCAGGGAGGCCTACTCCTTGCCCTTCACCAGGGCTGGATTCACTGCTGTCCTCTACCCCCTTCTGCTGGCTTCTGGCAGTGGCTACCGCCTGTCTCTGCCTAAGCATGCTCTCCCCTCTCTCCCTCCCTCTGTTCTCTGGCCTCTCTCTTGTCTCTTTGTCTCTCCCCTCTCTCCTCCCTCTGTTCTCTGGCCTCTCTCTTGTCTCTTTGTCTCTCCCTTCTCTCCCTCCCTCTGTTCTCTGGTCTCTCTCTTGTCTCTTTCTCTCTCCCCTCTCCCTCTCTTCTCTGTCCTCCCTCTTGTCTCTTTCTCTCTCCCCTCTCCCTCTCTTCTCTGTCCTCTCTCTTGTCTCTTTGCCTCTCCCCCTCTCTCTCTCACTCTCTTCTCTGTCCTCTCTCTTGTCTCTTTGTCTCTCCCCCCTCTCTTCTCTCTTGTCTCTGTCTCCCCCTCTCTCTCCTCTCTTTGTCTTTCCCCCCTCCTCTCTCTTGTCTCTTTGTCTTTCCCCCCTCCTCTCTCTTGTCTCTTTGTCTCTCTCCTCTCTCTCTTCTCTGTCCTCTCATCTCTCTCTCTCCACTCTCTCTCTTTTCTCTTCTCTTTCTCCTCTCTTGTCTCTCTGTCTCTCTCCTCTCTCTCTTCTCTCTCTCTCTCTCCCTCTTCTCTCTTTCTTTTCTTTCTGCCCTCTGTCTCTAAAACTGACAGTAGTTTTGGCATTAGGGTAATCGGAAAATCAGAGTGATCTCTTCATCTCTGGAGATCTGCAAAGACCAAACAAAGTCCCGCTTGCAGGCTGGGAGGGACTGGGTGGTGGGCTCTTCTTTGGGGGACCCCCACTCAGCACACTCACCCCAGAGCATGCAGAATAGGCACAGAGGCCTCCAAGGGCGCACTGAGGCTCTAACGAGAAAGATCAGACAAGCGCTAAAAAATGCTAACTACATTCTTTATAGCTTTCCCTACACATACAAAATGTTTAGGTGAAAACAGTATATGAATTTTTATAGAGTCCTAGTGCACTTTAAACACGCACTCGCTTCATGTCACAGAAATGATCTGTGTAGATGCGTGTCGTGTACTTGGGGTAGGGACACAACCGAGGCACCCAGGCTGGGGATAATCATGGTCACTCGAGGGCCCCCCCCCCCTGTGATCAGTCCGGGGCTGCCTCCCTCAGAGAGGCAACAGGAGTCATTGGCGTATCAGGTCCAGGTTTAGAAGATACTCACGGATGTTTAGAACACAGCAGTGGGCAGCGACGTATACCTACCCCCTGCTCCTTGGATCCCTGAGACCCCGTTGGGGTGTGACCTGGGAAGCCAGCCGGGCAGAGGTGGAACCAAAAGATGCTTGCCCACGTGTTGTCACAGGAGAAGGAGGGAGGGGCTTGAAAGAGGAAGAAGGAAAGATCCAGAACCCTCACTCAAGTCCCAGATACGGGCAGGCGGAAGCCTCAGGGTGTCCGCCCTCTTGCACGGGGCTCTCTGCAAGAGTCGCCCCCCTGGTGGGGCCCAAGGAAAGCCCACTCTTGATTGTGCAGGGGTGACGTGGTAGAAAGCCCCGGGTCGGCTATAAGCACAGGAGCGGGCACAGAGGGTCTGGGCACCCCCGCCTGCCGGAAATCGCTCCGCCCTCAGAAGAACTGGACTCAATTCTCCGTGTGGGGGGAGGAGCACGGCCTGCTCACCAGTGTCACCCCTGCGGGAAGCCAAGTCTGTGGCCAGAAGTACAAGTAGCACAGTGCAGTGTGAGGGAGGTGGGGGTTCCGAGGCCTGGCCCTTTCTGAACACCAGGCTGGCACTACCTCGACCAAACGAGGGGGCACCATCCTTCTAGCTGCTGTGGGCTTGTGGGGACTTGACTGAGCCTGGCCGCCACCTTGTCTTGCCTTGGGAATGCAAGTGAGCCCCTGAGACCAGCAGCAAACACCCCGACACCAGGACAGAGGGAGGCTGTCGGGAGGCCAGGGGCTGCAGGGTGCCGGGTGGGGCTCACACCGGCAGGCCAGGCAGGGGCCGGTCCGTCCACCCACAGCTGTGTGGCACAGGTGCAGTGCAACAGTGATCCGATCCACTGGGAACGGCCTGTGGCCCGCAGCCCGTGTGGGGACATCAGAGCCGAGGGCCCTCCCGCTCCAAGACACAGCCTCGGGCTCTTTCCCTATTTCCCAGGCTTTGTTTCTCCACAAAGGGAGCATTTCTGCGCTCCTTTGTAAACAGATACTGTCTGCTACGGGCCACTCTCCAGCTGGGGTCACGGCTCTGCTTTCCCCATGTCGTCTTGGCGGCAGCCTGAGTCCCAGTCCTGGGCCTACAGCTGCCGGCTGCATGGGGGCTCTCTCTCTCTCTCTCTCTCTCTCTCTCTCTCTGTCTCTCTCTCTGTCTCTCTCTCTCTCTCTGTCTCTCTCTCTCTCTGTCTCTCTCTCTCTCTCTCTGTCTCTCTCTCTCTCTGTCTCTCTCTCTCTGTCTCTCTCTCTCTCTCTCTCTCTCATCTGCACCCATCGTCAAAGGATATGCCCACCCCACAGGACTGAGACACGCACACACGAGGGGGGGGACGTGCCAGCTTGGAGCAGGGAAGCCTCCGGGAAGCTGCTGGACCACATCTGCAGAGACCGAATTAGTATCCCTGGGGCACTCGAGGATGGGGCCAGGAACGAGGGAGAGAAACACGCCCAGTTTCCTTGGGAAGAGAGGAAGACTCTGGCTTCCTTCCTGAGTGAGGGCCTGCCCGGGGCCCTCGAACAAGGGCTCTTGACAAGGGGTTCCTGACTTCTGGAGCACTCCACAAACTGGGAAGAGAAGGGCTGCAACACCATGTTTCAACTGCTCATCTCCTGGGAACTCTCCCCAAACTCCCAGCGCTTTCTGACGTCCCCCGGACCTCAGCAGCACACAAGACTTAATCTCAACAGCCGCCTCTGGCGGATAGGTGGTTCTAGAAAGAAAGAACCCTGAGGGACCGGAGTGATAGCCCAGCGGGTAGGGTGTTTGCCTGGCGTGTGGCGGATCCGGGTTCAATCCCCAGCATCCCATATGGTCCCCCGAGCACTGCCACTCCGCAGGAAGCTGCTGTAAGCCCCGCCTTTCTTCTAAAGAGGAGACATCCCTGAGTTCCCCGACCATGCCCAAGACCTCCTCATCACTCACCGTGTTCCACAGAGGCGTCCAAGGATGACGAGGGGGCTGGTCTCCTTCAAAACCACCCCTCTGCCATCCCCCCCAACCCTCCCTTCAGCGGGGAGCAACAGTCTTTCCTCAGTGGTGCGAGGGCTTCCTGTCCACACTGCCAGAGCACTGGCCTCACGGGGCGGTTCCTGAGATGGTGGGGTGACCGGGGTGAGGGTTGCGGGGGTGGAGTTTGCTGTCCCCTCTCTGTACGGGAGGGGCTCTCTGTCCTTAGGCATCCCGGCACCTCAGCTTCTTCGGAGGCGCCTCAGAAGCCAGACTTGCAGCCCTGAGAGGACCAAGCCAGCCTCGCCTCGCGGTGGGAGGGCCACCCTGGGCCAAGGCACCAGGGGCTAGCAGGTAATGGCAGGTGAGCCAATGTTGAGCGGCCCCAAGGGCAGAGAACCACACCCCCTACACACCCTTGTCAGGCGTGGCGGGCTGGGCCTTGTGGGTGAGCACAGAGAAGGGTGTGGGGTGATAACTCCAGATTCAGGGTTGCACAGCCCTAGGGCTCATCCGGGACCCACCACCACTGATGGGCGGGCTTGGCCCTGCTGCTCAGCGTCCCCTTAGCAGTGGCTTCCTGCCGTGACAGGGAGCAGCACTTCTCCCTCCCCTCCTCCCCCCTTCCCGCCAGCACAGGCACGCAGGGGAGTGATGGACAGGGTGAGGTTCTCCAGGGCCCCAGGCGGTGCCCCTCCCCCAGAGGGATGCCGTCCAGCTCCGGGCAACCCACGGCCAGCCGGGGGCCCCGTGCACGTGCCTGCCACCTGCCTACACCTCCACGCCGGGCGCCCTGCCAGGTGCCGGCGAGAAAGACTCGGCCCCCAGGTGCTCCCGGGCTGGGGTTAGACTCACCTGTACCAGCAGATTGCAGCACAAAGTAGCGACAGATGTTCGCCCCGGGGGCCTCAGGAGTGAGTGATCGCGCCTCGGGCTGCCCCAGGGGCGATGAGGTGTCAGCGCTGCAGCAGACGCTGCAAACAGGTTCCGAGGCTGCCTGCTCGCTCCTTTTTCCCACCTCGGAGATGCGCCTTCCTTCTCTCATCCCTGCTGGTCTTCCGAGCGTGCCGTGTCCACGGGCGCGCCAGGGAGGCAGCACCCTTCCCCCTGAGGAAGCCCGGCATCACCCCCTCACCCCAACACACGCCACGCACAGGGAAGCTCCACCAAGGGCCAGGGGCACCTGCACACCGGCCGCCAGCTCTGTCCAGGGGAGGGAAGGCCTGGGCAGCAGGGGAAAGGCAGGCACGGAGGGCCTCAGGGGCAGGGTCTCTGCAAGGGCCCAGGATGGCTCCCGGGGGTGCTGGGAGGTGACGCAGGGGAAGCCTACCCCGAGCAGCCCGCTCCACTTTGAGCCTGGCTCCTGGGAAGCCAGAACCAAGACCCACTTGTACCCGAGTCTTCATGTGGGGCGACCACGCTGCGTGCAGGGGGTGGGGGGAAAGAAACAGGCAGGAAGCGGTGATCAGAGATTGGGGAGTCCCAGGAAGGAGACCACCCGTGGGGGCCGGGGGAGGAGAGGCTCTGGGAAGTCTCCTTCTCAGGTGGCCAGGCTGACCCCACCGATGGCTGCCTCACCGCCGTTCCAGAAGGCCGGCCAGCAAGCATGTCCCATGGGTGGCCGGGCCAGAGCGAGGGCAGGAGGCAAGAGCCCAGCAAGAGGCGCTGTCAAATGGCCCTGAGCCCAGCAAGAGGCACTGTCAAATGGCCCTGGGAGGACCTCGTGCCACCTGCATGCACAGAGCAGTCTGGGAGATCGAGGGACCCTGGGGTGAGGAGCTGACCCAGGGCGAGCAGGAAGGCATAGACCAGGGTGGGGAAGGGCAAGGAAGTTGTCGGGGCCACTGTGATGCGTCACCTACAAAACTTAGACTGGAGCCTCACCCAACACCCCAGGAAACAGCCAGAGCAGCCAGGAGTAGGGACGGGGCCCATCCTTGACTCCCAGGGCAAGGCCCTGGGGACGGAGGTGGCTGCAGAGAAAGCAGCCTGGGTTCCATTGAGCTGTTCTCTCTGGGGGGTGGGGGGAGAGGGCAGGGGGCTTCCAAAGGCAGGGCAGGTCCAGGAGGCTGCAAGCAGACCACTGGCAGTCCTAGTGTCTGGCCAAGTTCAATAAGAGCTGGCCAGCAGTTGTGTCCCTGCCTCTGCTCACTCTCCCCGCAGGCCAGAGCTCGTTCTCTCGCTCTCTCCTGGACACTGGACTGTCTCCCAGGGACTCACTGAGCTCCCTGGGGAGAGAGACGGGCTCTAACTCAGTGTCACCTGAGTGCCTAGAGACAGAACCCGAGCAGAGGCAGAACGTGGGAAGCCCCCGGAGCTGTGGAGCGAAGGCAGGAAGAATCAGCAATGGAGACCTATCGGCCAGGGCATGCCCTCAAGCTGAGCCTCCCGGGCAAGATGGTGACTCTGGTGGCCAGAGCAGGGGCTAGGTCCCATCCTTCCCTGGACGGAGGAGGGCATCAGGCCTGGCCCCGGGGCCCTGTCACCTCTTCTCTCCACCTTGGCCCCGCAGACTTCCTCACACAGAGTCTCCGGGAAGTCACAGCAGGATTCAAAAGGTTAAAGCAGAGTGAACTGTTAATTTTAATGCTTTCTCTAAGCTTCAGTTTTAATAAGCGAAAATGATGTTCTTATTTGCAGTAAAGTGGTGTTATAAAATTCTGTCTGTCAAGCTCATTTTAAAACCATGGAAATAAATGATCTGACAAAATCAGGCTATTAGACAAGTGAGGAAGAGTGATTTCCATAAAAGTAGAGGAGCTGTTCCTTAATTTCACACTTGGTAGTCTTTTGGGTCGACTAAATTTTTAAATAAGTGATAAAATTATATTAGCGCAATTGCATTTTTATAGATTTTTTTGGTCATTGTACTCTTTTTCAATCCCTTTATTTGAACTCAAACTGTTCTGCTGAAAGGTTACTCTCAACTTATGTTACCTCGTAACAGTGCGTGCCCCTGTGACCGTCGCTGGCAAGCCCTCAGGCCACCTGGCAAAGACTGGTCAGAGGCTGCCCAACAGCTGGAGTCTGGCCAGAAGGTTGTAGGTCCGGCAGCCTGCAGAAAGGTGGGGGACCCTCAGGGAAGCTCCTGACCTTAGGGTCAGGAGCTCAATACCACCCCCCACTCCCGGTGTCCAGACCCACCTTCATTCAGAAAGAAGGAAGAGAAACAGAGATGGTGCCCTGCAGAAATCCACCTTCCTGCAAACCTGGGTGAGGGAAGGTGTTTGCAAGAGAAGCTAAAAACGTGGGCAGAGGCAGGAAGGGGGGTCACCAGCTCCACCAGACCCTTCACACTGTCCAGGTGCAGAACTGGAGAGGAAGCCCAGACCCCAGACCCCGTGCAGCTCAGCTAGGGCACAAGGAAGGGCTCTTCTCGTGTGTTTCGATGCTCAGAACAGCCGCCAAGGTCAGCTCTGGTGCAGTGGTGAGTTCCCAGGTTCACTGCGGGGAGCCCGGGCTCTGGTCCCTCAGTGGACGCTTCTCCCTCCGGGCCTTCCCTGGCCGAGCTCAGGACTGGGGTCGTGGGGCCTCTTCTTTCGTCGGCCTATGAAGTCTTTAACCAGTTCTAAGACCCCGACCCCAACCTAGGGTTCCCTCTTATTCCAACCCTGACTTCTTCTTTTTTTTGGGGGGGGGGGGTCACACCCGGCGATGCTCAGGGGTTATTCCTGGCTCATGCACTCAGCAATGACTCCTGGCGGTGCTTGGGGGGACCACATGGGATGCTGGGAATCGAACCCGGGTTCGGCTGCGTGCAAGGCAGCTGTGCTGCTGCTACCCGCTGTGCTGTCACTCCAGCCCTCAGCCCTGACTATCCTTTCTTCACCATCACACCCGCTGAGTCTCATCCGTGCCCAGACACCCCTGAACTGTGGTACCCTGCCTGTGTCCAGCTCACCGAGAGGACAGCCTGAGACGACGGTCAGGCACCCCCGGCTCTGCCCTCATGACCGCCCTGAGCTCTGTGGCCAGCTGGGAGCTCGGCGTCTGCGACCCGGCGACTCCCACACACACATCGCCAGGTCACCTTTTCCATGAGCCACTCTTCGCTGTGAACGGGCACCCGGGGACCCTGGAACGTGGACACTGCTGTGTCTGGAGGGCCGTGGCACTCTCCAGAGGGACGGGCCTTGCCACTCATCTTAGAATCTGGCCTCGCACACACCCTCAGGGAGGAGCCCGAGAGCTGGTGTGCAGAAGCTATGCAAAACCGACTCTTTTTAAGGGTTTTCCCCGTGAGTTCTGCCAACCTCGCCTGACCCTTTCCGTGTGCCAAGCCTTGTGCCAGTTCCAATAACCAAAGAATCCTGTCCCACATTGAGAGGGGAGCAAGATGTTGGGGAGAGGAAGCCTAGTTTCTTTCTTTCTCTTTCTTTTTCTCTTTCTTTCTTTCTTTCTTTCTTTCTTTCTTTCTTTCTTTCTTTCTTTCTTTCTTTCTTTCTTTCTTTCTTTCTTTCTTTCTTTCTTTTCTTTCTTTCTTTCTTTCTTCCTTTCTTTCTCTTTCTTTCTTTCTCTCTTTCTCTCTCTTTCTTTCTTTCTTTCTTTCTTTCTTTCTTTCTTTCTTTCTTTCTTTCTTTCTTTCTTTCTTTCTTTCTTTCTTTCTTTCTTTCTCTTTCTTTCTCTCTCTCTCTTCCTTCCTTCCTTCCTTCCTTTCTTTCTTTCTTTCTTTCTTTCTTTCTTTCTTTCTTTCTTTATTTCTTTCTTTCTTTCTTTCTTTCTCTTTCTTTCTCTCTCTCTCTTCCTTCCTTCCCTTTCTTTCTTTCTTTCTTTCTTTCTTTCTTTCTTTCTTTCTTTCTTTCTTTCTTTCTTTCTTTCTTTCTTTCTTTCTTTCTTTCTTTCTTTCTTTCTTTTTCTTGCTCACCTCCAGGAAGAATCTGGACCTAGAGAGAGACCACCTGGGAACTTAAGATCCTGTCTGTGCCTCAGTCTCCCTACCTGCACAAGCAGGCTCCGGGACTCTCCTGGCATTGGCTCAAGACAGCAGCAACTTTTGTGGGGGGTGTGGCCTGAAGTCTGTGCCCCTCCCCGCCCCCCGCCCGTCAGCCCCAGGACATTCACTCGACATTCAAGAGAGCATCTTCCCAGCGCCGGAGTCAAAACTGCACTCTCTAGAGTTTGTCCCCATGGGGAGCCGGAGCGCTGGGTAGAGTTAAGTCACAGCGTTTCCTGGGAAGGAGGAGGAAGTGCCTGCGCGGCGGGGTGGCCGTGGAGGGGCAGGGCTGTCTCTCCCTCGGAAGGCAGAGAGAAGTCCAAATTAGTCATGTTGTATTACTTCTTTTTATGGCAATGCTCTGGAAGTCTGCAAATGTCAGCATGTTAATTTACTGTCACTCAGTGATATTATTTCATCCTTTCAAAAATGTGTTTCTTGCATTTTCAGTAGCATACTCCAAGTGTTCTCCATCTCAAAGTTTCTATAGATAGTGCGACTACTTTCACTCTGACCGGTGCCAAAATGTAGAAATTCATCGTCGACTGTAGCCACATATATGTTAGGAGTGGAGTTGGGGACTCGGGTTCTCTGCTTCTGAAATCCAGGGAGAGGTCTGTTTTTTTTTTTTTTCCTTTCTGTTCTCGTTCTATCACCTCTTGTCCTCCTAAAGTGCTCTGGGGTTTCTCTCTCTCTCAAAAAAAAAAAAAACCCATGGGAGGAGATAAATTAATAGAGAAACTGTACGGAAGCCGAAGGGCTGTGTTTGTATAGGAAGCCTGAGCCCTCCAGGCTCTGAACCCAGACCTCCCCCCACCTCAAAATAAAAAAAAAAAACAAAAACCCCACAAAAAAACCTTCTCCTATGGTGGCAAACTTATTTCAAAAATTCTGATGAAACACTTTGTAAATTTTGTTATTCTGTGATGATAATAAATCATTATAGCCTTAAACACTTCTCTAGCTTGGAGCCTCAGTCACAAATTATCTTGTCATTCTGACCAAAACATTCTCCAAAAAAGCTTGACAAGTGCTAAAACCCAGAACATGAAACCATGTGTTGTTGTGAAAGCAAGATTCAGAAATGTCAATTAATTAGATTAAGAGGCTACTTTTAGCTTTACTCGTGTTGCCAAATAACCCTTAAAATATGCATAGCAGTGGAAATCTACCTCCGCGGTACAGCACTTCTGTGCTGAAGGAAGACAATGGGTCGGACTAATGGACGAAATTATTGTATCTGTCAGCCGGCTCCGAAGAATGATCTAGAAGCAAATGTCTTGCTTCTTTTTCCACAGTGTGGCTTCACAAGCTGGGTACATTCTGCCACTTATGAATTCAAATAGCTCCCCCACCCCACCCCGTAGAAATCATATACAGATCTGAAAGAAAAAGTCAAGTCTATTTAGTATGTCTTTACTAGTAAGATGGATTTTTAATGTCTTTCTGTGCTTTTTTATAAAATTTGCATTTGCATTTTGAAGTTCATTTGGGAAAAAAAATATATATCGTGGAGAAATTATTTAAATGCTTTTTTATCCCGGTTTCTTGAAAATCTTATCTTTAAATAATCTATATCCTCAATTTTATTTATACCATAAACTGTTCCTATATTTTAATGGTCTGTTTGCTTTAAAAGGGGTTGTTGGTTTTAATAGCTCAGTTACTATCTTTGTAAACTAAACTCCTTCTGACGAAATTTGAGCAGCTCATCTCTGCCTGTGTGTGGAAGGCACATTCCAAACCCCTGAAAAGGAAATTTAAGCCAAATAAATGTTCTGCACAAATTAAAATACATAAAATGAATAGTTAACTTGGACAAGAGCTGATGGACGGAGCAGTTGGGCTGCGGGCATGTGGGTGCAGGGAGAGCTGACTGCCAGGGGAGAGAAAATCCAAATGAAATTAATTTCCTGTAACCCCCCTGTGCCCATTCCTCAGGCCTAATTGATTGCAGTGCTGGCATGGGTGTCCTGGGCCAGGGGAAGGGGGCGGGATGGATGGCAGGGGGAGGGGTGGGAGTGGGGGGAGCTGAGCCATCCCTGGGGGGGGAGGATCTGAAGAGAAGAAGTGTTGTAGAATGGCAGCTCTGCTCCAGCTGAGGGGCACGGCTCCCTGCAGGGGCAGGGGGGGAGGGGGAGGAGGTGGACAGGGCCGGCCTGGACACTCACCTCCAAGTTCTAGCGGTCGCTTGTCCTCTCCGACTCCGCGGCACTCTGACCCTGACTTCATGACAGGCCCTTTGGGTGGGAGAAGGATACACATCTGCACCCTCACAAAGCTCGGGGGTGGGGGGGGGCGGGAGGCCTGGTGGAAGCTGTGTGCGGCGGCAGAGAGCCGTGGGAGGACCCTCCCTCTTGGCATCCACCACCACCTCACCACCCACTGCCCACGGCTACCCCCCAGCCGCCGGCGAGCTGGGCCAAGAGAGGCAGGAAAACAAGCTGCTCTCTCTCTCTCTCTCTCTCTCTCTCTCTCTCTCTCTCTCTCTCTCTCCCTCCCGGAGACTGGGCCGGCTGGGCCAGGCCGGCCTGCAGGTCAAGGCAAGGTGGGCCTGTGCCAAGTGAGGGGCTTCCAGCAGGAGGCGCTCCTGGGGGAGGGGGGGTGCCCTGTCCAGTGTGATATCCCATGTGTGGGCCCAAGATAGGGTACAGTGGGGATCTGTTGCCAGTTTGGGTGGGGACTCCCCGCCCCCCACTCACTGTCCTACCCTCCCCGGGGAGCCAGACCTCACTGCTTCTTGTCAGCAAAGGAGGCGACTGACACGTTGTAGGGTGTAGGGGTCCCTGGGCTCACCCGGGGACACGAGGGGCAATAAACACAGAAATAGGCCAACAATTTGCTAGCGAAGTGCAAGGATGCGGGAGGGGGAGGCACCCCGGGTTGGGGTCTCTCGAAGCAGCAGCAGCAGCAGCAGCAGCACTGACTGCAGTTTCGCCCCGGGGAGTCTGACATTGGGGCTGCCCTGGCCAAGATGCTCCCGCTGCCAGCAGGGAGTTGTCTCCCAGGCTAGGAATGCTTACAGGGACGAGGCAGGCTGGTGCTGAGCCGCGGGGGGAGAGGGGGGGCAGCCTGGCCACACCCCCACTCGTGAACCTGCCAAAGTGGGGCGCCAGGTGGGGCTCTGATCAGGAGGGCTCAGCGACACCCGGGTGAGGCCAGGCCCATTATCAGCGAGTCAGTGAGCCTGGGGCCAGGCACTGCTGCTCCCAGCTGCCCTCCCGCTCCGGGCCGGCCGAGGGGGCCCAGCGTCTCCTCAGTGTGGCTTCCTGTCCTTCCCTTCTCTCCGGAGTTCCACTGCGCTGGCTGGCTGGCTGGGGTCCCCTGTGAGAGGCGCTCCCTGCACTGCAGTCTCAACCCAGGGGCCCAGCCCAGCAGACAAACCAGCAGGAAGTACCCAGTGGTGGGGGTGGGGGTGGGGGTGGGGACGTCAGAAGCTGTCCCCTAAGAACCAAGTGTCTCGAGAGATCAGAAGCCAGCACAAACGCCCTGGGTTTTTAAAGCGTGGCGACGGACTGCCAGGCTTCCTTTGCCTGTCTTGAAAGCGTTGAACCCCACACTCACTGCTTGTGCTCGATGTCAGGTGCTCTTGGCACCTGCTACTGTCTCTGCTACAATCTCTGCTTCTGTCCCTGCGGGGTCGCACCGGCCTGAGGCTAGCGTGGCCGCTGCTCCAGTGAATCCGTTCTGCGGTCACATCAGGAAGGAACCACACTTGTTGGAAGAGTTCTGGGAACTTCCAGGGGGGAGACTCGCCTCTCCCTTGGGTATGTGACTGAAGAAGAGGGGGGCCAGCCAGGGTCAGCATCCCTGTCCCGTGGGGAACAGCTCTGGCCCACCCGCTCCGCACAGCCTCTCAGCAGGCTTCTCGCCAGGCCGACGCTGCTCTCAGAACACTCAGGCTCTGCTGAGGACCCACAGGAATCTGAGCTCAACGGGAGCCCAGCGCCGAAACCGATACAGGGGTCATGACTGCAGACGCCCAGAGGCCCCTCTACTTCCCTGCAAACAGGTGGGAGCCTTATCCCAACACCAACGCTGGGGGCCAGGGTCCTGCTGATTAGGGCAGGTCAGGATACGCCAGGACCCCTGAGACAGGTCACGACCCCGTCGGGCCTCCCAGGACGGGGCACCCACATTTGTGTGGGAAGTCTGACGTCCTCCAGGGGCTGAGCAGAACTCACAGCCAGGTCCTTCCCCGGAGGGCTGCCACGGCACGGCTCGTGACGGGGTGAGAGTGCAGCCCCCAGGTCTGTCCGCACGCTAGCCAGTGCCCCCAGCTCTGGGAACACCCCCCTCTCCCTTCGTCCCTTTGCATCTGCTGATGGGGGGGCAGAAGGCGCCAACTGGCTCCTGCCACCAAGCCTGTGTGCGGGGACCTGGAAGCCCGGTGCTTGGGGACACATGGGCGGAAGTGCCCGCAGACAGTCCTCTGAGGGGAGACAGGAGTGCTCAGAGGGGACCCTGCTCCTCATCGACCAAGAAGCTGCAGCAGAAGGTTCTAGACTGGTACCCAGCGGGGGCAGCCTGGCCTGGAGTCACACGGCACCACCAGGGCCACAGCAATGTTTTGTCCTGGGTGCCAGAGAAGGGTCCCCATGGTGCTGTGGCCATCCTGAGCTGCTTGGCTGGGGGCCGCCAGCCACCTCACCACCCGCTCCCAGCAGCCTCCACCTTATCCGGCCCTCAAGGTCCACTTCCCACGGCTCTTGGGGTGTAGGCACTCACTGGGGGCACCTCAGCACCCGGCACGGGAGCCTGGTCAGGCCGCCCTGTCTGCCGCCCAGTCTCATTCCACAGGGGGACTTTATCTCCCCGGCGTCACCCTTGTTTTGTCTCCTCTCTCCTGCTTGAATCTTGGTCAAGGCCAAGTGGGGAGGGGGTGCTCAGAGCTGCCTGCGTCTGCGTCTGCCAGGACGGGCCGAGTCCCTGGAGAGGAGCCAGGCAGGGCTCCTCCACCGCCCCTGGCCGGGGTAAGTGCAAGTCAAGGGAAGCACCTCAGTCCAGGGTCCCTGCAACACCCAGAACCCCTGAGACTTCGTCAAGTCAAACGTCCCCGTGTTGAGTGTCCTGGGCCACAGAGTCAAAGACCCCGAGGTCCTGCAGCCAGCCCAGCCTACACCCGACACCGTGTGCTCTGGGAAATCTGCGGGCTGTGTCGTGTCTCTGCACCAGCTCCTTCCCCCACCACGGCCCGGCCCAGCTGTCGACTGCCACTTCAGGCTGGCACCTCTGGGCGAGGTCTGCTTAGGAGAGAATGGGCCTCTCGTCCCCACCCCGAGGTGCAAGGCTTGCTTTTATACCCCCCCCCACCCCACCTCGGGGGATCCGTTGCAGGGTGGAAGACTCCAGAAAGAGAGAGGAGATGCCGACATCCCTTGAGCACACTCGCCGCTGGGATCAACTGCTGGGGGTCTAGGCTGACCTTGTGGGTTCTGGGGGTCTAGGCTGACCTTGTGGGTGAGGATGCTGAGAAGTTGGAGGATGCCGTGAGCAGGCAGGGCGCGGCAGAGAGTAGGCAGGAGAGAGGGGGCGCCTTTCACAGGCTCCTTCCCGCCCCACCCCCACCCATCACGCCCCTTGGGTTCCAATCAGGGAGCCCCCGCAGGAGCAAAACGTCACTCGCTCTGTGAGCCTGGAGAGTGGCTCAGGAAGACCCCATCTCTGTTCGGCTCCCGCACCACAAGCCAAGAACCACATTCCCGTTCCCGTGTGTTCCCATTTGATTCCCGGCCCCGGGGCCCCGGCCACGTCTCCGAGCCTGTCTGTCATGGCAGCCCATCAAACCCATCTGACTGGGTGGGAGCGCATCCCACTGTCACCGGCTCAGTTTTCATTAGGCGGCTGCTTCTCTGTTAGCCTAGCCAAGCAGAAGAACTCAAACACATGCACAAATTAAATCGACATCCAAACTCCCCCAATATACAAAGCAATTTAAATGATATTCATTAGAGCGATGACAGGCCCTGATGAGGCTTTCAGGAGCGGGTCCTTCAGCTTTTGCCGACTCGGTTTCCTGGTCGCTGAGGCGGAACTCGGCGACTGTACCTTCGTTTTCGGAGGTTTCTTTTTTCTTTCCTTTTTTTTTTTTTAAGCTAAGAAAATGAGTTCTTTCCGACACACCTACCTCATTCTATCTCCTTCCCTCCTCTGTCTCAGCCTGGGGTTGCCAGCCCTGGTTTCCTGACGCAGGTGCGGCCAGGAGCTAGAAGTCACGCTGAGGAAAAGAAAAAAAAAAAAAAAAGACAGCCGCTCTGACTTCTTCTTTCCATAAACGCTCCAATTAAAACAGATTTCAGTTTCTCGTAATTTCATTTCACTTGGCCTGGGAGATCTCTAATTCACCATTATGAGGGTCATAAATGTGTCCCTGGATCCCTGCTGAGGGGGGAAAAATAATGGAAGTGAAATGGTGAAGCGTAATCATTTTTAAAACTTTACCCCCCAAACTTAAGGAGCCGTTTTCAAAGTCCTGTGTATATATCTGAAATATTAAAAAGGCGAGCAGGAGAACCCTGGCCTGTTGTGAAGGAGGTGGAGGCTCGGGGGAAAAAGGGGGCTCAGCAGAAGCCTCCAAGACGACATGGACAAAGAGAATGGCAACTGCCTGATTTCCAGTCAAGAGAGGGCAGTCAAGGTCACAGCCACTTCCACCAGCCCAATTTGGAGTCCAGATAAACCCACAATAAGCACAATGGCCAGCATCTTCCTAAACTGAGGACTGCACTCATTCTTATAATTTTATGTCACCATTTATCGTGTGTCTCCTTGGCTTTGATCAGAGATGTGAACACCTGAGACCCAAAATTTCTGCTTCGCCTGTACCTATCACTGGCCAACCAAAAATTCACAGAAATTCACCTGTAGGAGGGGATTGCTCCCCTGCGAGCATGACTAAGGAAACTGCTCTTCCAAATCACACTCCGGCGGACTGTCACGGAGGATGCGCTACCCTACCTCTGTGCCACATCGCCAGAGGTGGGCACTGAGCACGTGCAATGTGACCGCCACCATGGAGGAGAGATGGATTCCCCCGGACTCCGTCTCAACGCGAAGAGCTGCGTGTGGCTGCTGTCTACCTTGGCCAGCGCCGGCTCTGCAGTAAATATCAGCGCATCCTCTTTCCTGAGTCGCTAATTGTGGATGTTCATCTCTGGGAAGGGGTCACCTTGCTTATCATCATTATCATCAGGAATGATTTATTAAGAATAGATTAGCACATGACATTAGACAAAGGTGGTAGAAAAGCACTTTCTCTGATCTTCTATCATTAGGATTTAATTTGAAAAACACCTGGCTCCTTGGACACGGCGTAGGACACCCACAGGAACGTGGTTGCTTTTATAAGCCACGAGCTCGGCGGGAGGGATGCCCTCTGGGTCACGAGCCAGGATGGGACTCAGCTCCCAGGGGGCCGTGCGGGGCCGTCCCAGACACCACAGCCATCAGGGAATCCGGTCTAGGAGGGCAAAGCAGGTGATCGGAAAGCACAGGGACTTGCGATGCCCATGGCACCGGAGGGTTGGGGGTGGGGACCAGCTTGCCTTTGAATTCCTCCCGAGGTGGTGGTGGTGACTCCAGTCAAGCCCTGAGGGAGAGAATGGCCCTGGGACTCAAGAGCCTCTTCCTCTGGCCAGGAAATTGCAGGGGAGGGACAGGAATCCCCCAGCTGAGAGTGCAGACAGACAAGACTGCCCTCACCACCATACACACACACACACACACACACACACACACACACACACACACTTGGAGAGGAGTGCAGACAGACAAGACTGCCCTCACCACCATACACACAGGCGTGCGCACGCACACACACACACACACTCTCTCTCTCTCTCTCTCTCTCTCTCTCTGAGAGGAGTGCAGACAGACAAGACTGCCCTCACCACCATACACACACACACACACACACACACACACACACACACACACACACACACACACACTCAGAGAGGGAGAGGGGGAGGGTACTGGTCTGGTCGGAGAAGGCGTGTCCTCCCCGCTGAGTGAGCTTCCCGCTGACTGCAGCCAGCTTCGCCAAGGCTGCACACCCAAGTCCCCCTGAGCACCCAGCACCAGTACCTTTCTCTGCCTCCCGAGGTCATCTGAAGGCCGAGAAGCTCCCCGGGCACCCCAGGTCCAGGGAACTACAACTTCCAGGGCTCCTCTAGCCAAAGATTGCAGGAGCTTACTAATAAATCCCTAGGGAGAAAAAAGGTTAGTGTTTCTATTACCAAAAGCATAACTATCTGGCAGCGTAAAATGGTAATTTCCCCATTAGCTCAAGGGATAATAGCTATTATTTTAAAGTTAAAGTATTTATTATCGAAGAGTGGAGTTGGGGGGTTGTGTGTTTTCCTTTTTTTGATTGCTTCCTCTCATACGAAGTGTATTATTTTGGTACGCTAAACAGACAACAGGATAAAAATGCACTCATCATTTTCTAATTTCAAAAGCACTGCGCAGACGAATTTGGAAAAATATGATCATTTGATTTTTCTCTTCCCTTTCTTCCCTTCTGCTGCGAGGGAATGGAGAAATCTCTGGAGTTTCACTCGGGGTTTGCTGAGCACAGCCCACGGCTCGCCACTCCTGTCTTTGGGGCTGTGTCCTCTGAGATGAAGCTTCGTGGTGTGTGGCTGCTTCCGGGGCCTTCTGAAAAGGCTGGGTCGCCACCATCAAGGGTGAGGGGCTGGGCTTGGTGGAGGGTCTCACTTTGCAACAGAGGGGTCCCAAGTTGTGCTAGACCTGCCTCTCTGACCACCCACTTGCCCGGGGCCGCGGGAGGCTGGGTGCTTGCTCTCTGCTGGTTATCAATCTGTATATAGATAGATATTTCCTTTGGCAGAGTGAAAATAGAACGGAGATGCCAGGGAGATCTGGGCCCTCATCATAACCAACCCTCTCTAACTATGTAAGATTTTGGTTAATTATAGAATTCTTGCTGCCTAAAACTTAAAGATACATCACTGATATTTTTGCTAAATGTTGACTGCAGCAAATAGCTAAGACGTGGCATATTGATTTCTTGTTGTGAAGTGAGCTGTTCAAGCTCCATTTAAGATTTTCATCTTGCATGTAGCCCTGAGCACATCATAGCACCATAAATTAGTTAAATTGCACATTTATCACAAATGTTATTTTAAGATACTGTGTAAATGTGATGGCTGGAAGATATACAGGAGGCCTGCAAGGCGGCGGGGCTGGGCGGGGTGAGGTCGGGGTCACCGGCACACCTGTGATTAAAACCTCCCTCTCTCGGCACCAGCCCTCCTCCCGGATCCCACTGGAAGGCCTGACACACGGGCTCCTGCCTTCGCCACTCACGGGCCCACCACATGCGCAGCAGAGCTGGTGTGCGGCCACATCCCACCTGGAACGCAACCTGACACCCTCCCCCTGTCCCGTGGCAGGAAGTGCACCTTGGCTGGGCGGTGCAGGGCAGGTTCCCCTTAGCCGGGCCACTCTGCAGGCAAGGAGAAGGCTCAATGACCTCAGGAACAAGTGTCCTGCACTTCCACAGGGGCAGGCTTGATCAAGAGGCTTGTGTTGGCTTTTATGACGAGGGCCGTCAGCTGCCCGGCCACTCTGCCTGAGCTGGAGATCAATCACCCCTGGGCGCGTTCATCTGAGCAGAGACCTCAGGCGGCCCAGGGTTCCGAACGCCAAAAGAGTAGCTGAACCTGCGACCTACCTGGGCTCTCCCTATCACTTTCGCGGCCCAAACCGCAAAGTTCTGGAGATAATTCGGGGGGGGGGGGGTGAAGAGATGGGCAAAGCGTATCAGGTTCTCTTCCCAAACTGTAAAAGGGGGGGAGGGGCGGGGCGCAGCGGGGGAGGGGGGCTCGCCATCACTTGTACAAATCCCATCTCCCTTCAAGCCGCATGGGCCCTGGTGGTGATGGAAGTGTTGTCAGTTTAATCTGTTAGACGCAGGACTTTGGATTCTAATAAACCGATGCTATATTTAACCTGTGAAAAATTCAAGAGTGGAAATCTGGGCTCCAGGATGTGAAGATGCGGGAGGCACGGAGGGAGGGTGACGCTGTCCCGAGCCAGGTTCCGGGGGAGCTGGTGCCCCAAGGGGAAGGTACTGCATCCGGTGGCCAATCATCCCAGGGCGGGGTGGGGGTGGGGGGGAAGGGCCAATTGGGTGGAGGGGCCCACTGGAGAGAGGGGCTGGGTACCCGAGGGGCAGGGGGCGACCTCTGCCCGCAGAGCAGTCCTCCCAGGCCCGCCATGCACCTGGCGCCCAGCAGCTGCCTCAGTGCAGCCCTGCAAAGTGCTCTGGCACAGCCCACACCGTGGGCTGCCCACGGGAAGCAGTGCAGACAGGGATTTGGGGCTTGTCTTGATTTAAAAAAAACAGAAAGAAAGAAAAGGGGTGGGGACGCACCGGGAAAGACGGAGGCGTGTTGCCGAACATCTCTGAAAGGGCTTCATTTAAATTTTTAATAAAAGAATGTGTGTGTGCGCGCATGTGTGTGTGTGTGTGTGTGTGTGTGCGTGTGTGTTTTCCAAAGTTGAGGTGTTGTATGTATCACACGGATGTAATACCTCTCTCATTTGGATAATTCTAGGTTAGGAGCTAGGATTCCGAAGAACTCCGAGAGTAGTCTGAATGGAGTAATGAAGGTAGTTCACAATTCCACAGGATGCTCCCAGCGTCTTGCTGGCACGCTTTCCCAGGGTTTGAAGATGACGCTGTGAGGATCTCGGAAACGCTCTTCCCGCTCCCACCCCTTGCACTCGTTTCCCTCCCCCCTCACCCCTACCCGTTTCCCTGCCGTGGCCTTAGCACAGGAGGAGCTGGGGATGGGGGTTTTTTGAGGGGGGGGAGAGAGCCAGGCTCCAGCCACCCTGGCCAGCCGGGTGCTCTTTTTCTGCTACAGAAACTGTTCCTTCCCAGGAGGGCCCACACTGCCCGCTGCTCTCGGTCCCCATCGGCCTGCACAGAAGGTTCCGGGCCCTGAGTCGCTCCCATCCAGAGGGGCGGCCGAAGTCAGTTCCCACGTGGCCCGAGGGGTGACCTTGGGCTCCATCCTCGGCCTTTTCCAACTCGGCTCTCCCAGGGAGGGTCTGCCCACGTGACTGTCTCCCTTCCTGCCACATTTCCAACCTTGGAGAAAATTCTGTCCACGCCACCGCTGGCAAAGGCTTCCTGCTCTCCCAACGCCCAAGTTCACTAAAACTCCCCTGATTTACGGGCGGCCTCCGACTGCCAGCACCTGGCAGACACAGCAACCAACTCAGTCATAAACAGATCGCATACAATTTAATTTTAATGTGCTCGTTAGTCGTAGCACATTTCAGACATAATTGTGAACGCAACACAAAATTATAGCAAAAAGACAATTTTAATGCTGCCGTAGAAAAAAAGGGTTATATGAAGAGTCACATAATGGTGGTTCATTGTCAACCACAAAACAGGGCACAGAGTGTGTTACAGTGTCTGTGCTGTTTACATGCCAATATTTTATACATAGGCTCTCATATGGTGTCAGCTGTCAGTTACTTCTGCAAATTAACTGCCAAAAACGGAGGAGAACAGAATCACTTGGAGAGCCGGTAACCACGGGTTACCTTTCATAAGCCTAAAGATAAAGCTGCACTGTGGGATCTTGGGAGAATAATTAGGAAGAACAAAACGGAAAGTTACCAATCGAAATAAAAAGGCATCCTACACTATGGAAGAGCAACCAAGAGGGCGTATAAATAAGTGAGAGAGATGGTATCACAGAATGCCTCATGACTTTTAAGCAAAGTATTACAGTACAAACATTTTAAAGGCTTTATCAATGTTTAGGAAATACAGTACAAGTTCTTTTTTTTTTGTTTTTTTTTTTCCTTTTCAAATAGACTTAACCCTTTGAGCACTGAGTTTATTTTGAGCGTTGGTTGATCTCTAATAAATACCTTTAAAAATCATGTGCAAAATAGTTATGATGCCTGCCACGGACTTGCTTTCCTGGCCTCATTTATTCAGACTGCTCAAAACAAATGATAACATGATGCTAATAAATATGTATAATTTAAACATGAACCTCTATCAATATAGATGTACTGTATAGCAAAACAAACAATCATACTTTGCTTTCAGATAACGTTTCTGTATACTTTATAAATGCTATCTGTGGTATCTTCTGTATAATTTACAATGTTTGCATGTAAAAAACAAAACCATAGACCTTAAAAAAAAGGAAAAAGAAATATACACTATACATAGGCACGGCTTATGCCCAGAGCATAGCAGGTACATAAAACACTGTTGCTATAAATGCAGAAAAAAAGGTCATTTAACCACAATCACATTTTTTTTTTCATAAGAGAGTCTGAAATCTATACAATATATACATCTATGTTTCAATGTGAAAATAATATTCTTTTAAATTTCAAGGCGTGTTCTACCCCTGCAGACCTGCAGAAATGGAGGTTCATATTATTAATTATAATTAAGCTGGTAAGGAGTTTAAAAAACAGAGCTTCATACATTATTATTATTTTCCTTTATTTTTTTTAACCAAATTAATGCAAAAGTGCTTCAAAGTACTCAGAGGGCTAAAGATGAAAGGGTGAGAAATTCCAGCACACTCGCGTCACGTGGAAAAAAAAGTGTGCCCGATTTCATTATAAATGCTTAATTAAACTGTCTGTTAATGCATGCAGCTTGAAGCATCGGGAGGATGCTCACAACTAAATCCCATTTACACAAAGTCCCAAACACTTACCACTGCGTTTTAACCTTCATATTTTACCAGTAACAACAGCTGATTATGCACCTCTATTAAACACTGTACAGTTATACAAAACAGTCCTGCCCAGAGTGACTCTGCAGTTAAAATAAGAACATGTGCCAAGAACAAGGCAGAGGGCCCTTAAGGTGCCTTCAACAGTTTCCCCCTCAAAGCCAACGACCGTCCTTTCCATCCAAAGCCAACGCTACTGCTTCTCCAGCTCAGACACGTACAGGAGGTGGTCTTCGGGCGATTTCCCGTGTGTTTTGCTAAGGTGGAGTTTGACCGCGTGCTTGCTGGCAAAGGTCCGGTTGCAGAGTTTGCACTGGTAGGAGGTCCCCAGGTCCTCCTCTGGGGAGGAAGTCACCAGTTTGTCTGACGGCGACTTGGTTTGTGCTATCTGATTGTTAATCTGTTCTGTGGAGAGTTTGGACAAGTCCCGGAGCCGGAAGCCCAGGTGGGACTCGAGGTGACTGATGTACGTGGAGGGGGTCCTGATTTGGGAGGCGCAGTCGTTACAAAAGAACACGGGGTGACCGGTGTCCAAGTTTTTTAGGAACTTTGTTCCACCTGTCCTCCGAAGCTGGTACTTGACGTTGGCCAGCCAGTGGCTGATGGTGGTCATGGAGAGCCCGGTGAACCTCGAGATGTGCATGCGCTCCTGGGGGCTCAGGTCGGACATGATGTACTTCCCGTCCGAGGTCTGCCGGAGGCTGGCCGCAAACTGGGCCTGCAGGATGAGCAGGTGCTGGGGGTTCCAGTTGGACTGGCGGCCCTTCCGCTTCTGCGCGGGCGTGGCCTCCTCGGCCTCCTCCAGGGTGGCCCCGTCGATGTCCGACTTCTCCGAGAGGCTGGAGGGGGTGGAGGACTTGGACGTGTGGCTCTCCGTCAAGTTCTTCAGCATGTCGGAAATGTCCGACAGGGCGTTCTCGCGCAGCGGCGAGTTGGACAGGAAGGACACGACGGCCGAGGTCTTGGCCGTGGAGGTCGCCGTGGAGGAGGACGAGGAGGTGGCGGGCGAGGCCGAGGTGGGTGACAGGAGCACCGAGCCCAGAGGGCAGCCTTTGTCGCTCTTCCCCTTGGTCAAGTCGATGGGCTGGTCGTTGCTGACGTGGTAGAAGTAGCGGTCGAGGTGGTCGGCCTTCTTGGCCTGCAGTGGGGGTGGCGTGGCCACGGCCGCCTTCTCAGCCAGGCTGTTGCTCATCTTGAACAGCATGCTCATGGGGTCCAGGGCGGGCAGGGAGGGCTTGGCGGCCTTGCCCAGGTGGATGTTCATCACCGACTGCAGGGCGCTCAGCGGGTTCACGAAGGGCTGCTCGGGCGGGTGGTCGGTGATGATGGCCGTGCTGCTGCTCAGGCCGCTGCTCAGGGGCTTCGCCAGGTCCTTGCCATTCTCCACGGGCTCGGCCGGGGGGCTGCCCTCCTTGACCCCATCCCGTGGCGGGCTGGGACTGGCCTCCTGGCTCCGGAAGTCCCCCTCACCAGCCACCGCCGCCGCCGCTGCCTCCATCTTCAGGGGCTCGCTGACCTCACTGCTGCACGGGGACGGGGTGGCCCGCTTGGGCGGGGACAGTTTGCCCTCGGGCTCCTTCATCTTCTCCTCCACCTTGGCCACCTTCTCGGTGACCTTCTTCACCAGCTCCTCCATGGCGTGGAAGTTGGTCTTGGGCATGGGGGAGGTCTGGCTGCTGGGCGGCGAGACCAGGGTCTGGCTCTTGGTGGGCGACACCAGCTCGCTGTTGCCGAACACGGGCTTCAGGGGCGTGCTCTTCCCCGACGAGCCCAGAGACAGCTTCATCATGTTGGGGAGCTGGTAGGCGGCGTGGATGCTGGGGTAGCCGCCCCAGCTGGGGGTGCCGTTCTGGGCCTTGTTGATGGCGGACGTCACTGTGTTCTCCAGAGACTTGAGGATGTCCAGCCCGCCCTTGGGACTCTCTTCCAGGTCGTTCTCCGTCAGGTAGTGGTACTTGGAAGAGATGTCGTACTTCTCCTCCTCTTCGCCGGGCTTCTCCTTCTCTT
>NC_073309.1:36628587-36658587 GCF_027595985.1 Sorex araneus
TGGCAGGTCTCTCGGACTCCGAGCCCAAGGATCCTGCGAGAGCCTCAGACCCGGGGCTGCGTAAGGCCGGACGGCGAGCCTGCTCTCTCTCGGAACACAGAGCCGGGTGCCCACGCCGGGCGCGCCATCCCTGGGGCTGCGGGTAGCAGCTCTGAGAGGGCCTGCTACCTTCTGGCCAGCTCTGCGCTTGGTACCTGGCGTGGCCACCGCCTGCTGGGGGTGTGGGTCAGGGACTGGAGCACTGCATGGGGAGCTCGCACAGGGACTCAACCCCAAACTGGGCGGAATGCAGCCCTGCCTGGGCAATTCCCTCCTCTGACTCCCAAGCTTTGCCTTGGGAGTCAGATGGATTTCGCACCCCCCAAAAGTAGAGGAATGACTCCATTACAATTCCTTACAGAGCATAGAGGTCTCTGTCCCCACCTCCTTTTCTCTTCCCATCCAAGGCAGGGGTGACTTTTCCCTGTTCCGAAGTCAAGGTCTCTTAAGCAACACACACACACACACACACACACACACACACACACACACACACACACACACCACACCACACCACACTCTCCTCACCATCACTTAAGTTGTATGAGGGCAGAGTCACATATTCGAGCCAAAGACATGGACAGAGCTGTCCAGGCCACATGTCACCACATTCTTGTCGCACCTTTTTTTTTTTTTTAAGTCCCAAAGTTGGTTTAACTACCTTTTAAAAAGCTTCTCAATACAGTCACGCCTACTTTTTTTTTTGTGTGTGTGTGTGTGTGTGTGTATGTGTAATAAATTTGGCATGAAATCAGTGACAATTATGCAGTGAATATAGTTTGCAAACAAGGAAGCAAGAAGAGCACTGTGTGTGAGCCAGGAAATGTCCTTTACAAGCGATGATAAGACAGAGCATCGGCTCTGGGGAACCTGAGGTAGGAAGTGCTGTGAGGAACTCTTTAAGTTGGTGGCCCTGACAAACTAAAATAAAAAAAAACCAAAAGAACCGAAAACCAAAAAACAAACAAACAAACAATAAATACCCAAAACCAAAGCAAAGCCAAAACACCCCAAATCCCCCTACCACCCTGTGTGGGGTCTGGGCTTTAACTGAGGGGAGGGATTGTATCCACCCAGATCTTGTATAAACCACAATCCCAGAACTGAAACCATGTATCCAAGGGGGAAAATAATAAGAAGATGTTTCGCTCCCACCCTGAGCCCCCTCAGCTAGAAACCTAGCTGACGACGAGCTCCAAGCACTCGGCTGGCCTGGACGGAGGCAGCCGAAGCCGGGGTGAACACCACCACGGCCCCCGGGGGTTCGTGACCCAGCTCCGGGCTCGAGCGGCAGGCCCAGCCTCCCTGAGACAGACACGCTCTGTTCCAGGGAGAGGAAACTTGTCGGTGGCCCCAGCTGGGGGAGAAAAGCGGGGACACACAGCGCCACGGGGACGGGGCAGCCGGGGGCGGGGGCCACTCTCCTCTGACAGGACCCCGACCAGGCAGCTGCTTGCGTGGCCCAGCCATGTCTGCAGAAAGTGCCCTGGGTGCCCGCCCCTGGGGCTCCAGCGAGGACGGCACCCCCCTGGCCGGTGTGGGAGAAGAGGAGGCGTGAGTACACACAGGCTGTGTCCCCGCAGCCGGGCTGCACCGGGAGAGCCCCCAAGTCCAAGGAGAAACGGGCACCATCCCCACGTGAGCCGGGCAGCACCGTCGCTGAGCTGACCGGCTGCCGTCCGTGCCTTCCTAGCCCGCCCCACACCACCTCCGCCCCGTACACCCCCCTCCTGACCTGCTTAGTGAATGGCACGGCCCCATCAGAGGGCCCAGGCTGGCGGGCGGGGGGGGGTGGGGAGAGGAAGGAAAGCCAGGGAACCTCCCCTGGGGGAACAAAAAAGCCAAATCCCAGGAAGAAGAGGAAGTCCCAGAGCCAAGAGGATCCTGGGGAGGCCCGGCCTGGCCGCCCGCCGGCCTGGCTCCTTCCCAGCACATGCGTGTGCATGCACAACAGCGGCAGACACCCTTCCATCCATCTCCTCTCCAGATGCGGGGTGAGGAGCCTCTCTGAGGGGCAGGGTGGGGGTCGCCGACCTCCCCCCCTCCTCCCTCCAGAATGAGAGGCCTGGAGCCCTCGCCAGTTCTGCTGGGATTCCTCGTCTGTCTGCTCTTCATTCCTGAACGTCAGAAAGCTGCCAGCGAGAGGAGACGGGATGGACAGCAGCAGAGGTAGGGGGTGGGGAGGTATGTGCATGCCCCTCCCCCCCACTCACACACATACCAGTCCACCCTGAGACCTCGCAGGGGCCAGATGACCCATCGGCACGACCCAGCTTTCACTACATTCCGTTTCCTCTAAGGCAGGAGCAAGGCCTTCCCCGCTGTGACGACCTTTCTGGAACTCGGTGTGGTGCGGGGGCGGGGAACTGAGGGGTTTCATCCGCTCAGACTCCACCAGGCCCACCCCCGTGGGCACTCACCGGGCAGAATCCTCCAGAGCCAGTGAGTGCCTGTGGGAGGGAAGGAAGAACACCCAGACCCTGGGGCAGCAAGGAGAGGAGGGGAGGGAAACCAGACCGGGGGTCTCGACAAGAAGCCAAGTGGGTGGGTGGGACGCTGAGCCCCCGTCACTGGCCATCAACTGCGTCTGGGAGCCCACGCCAGGCCCTGTCTGCACCAGGCCGGCAGCTGTCCCCGCATGGTGCTGCTGGAATCCCTTGTAACGACTCAACTTGTGGCGTGTTTGGTCTGCGGCCATCAAGGCCAAGGGTCCTGATCTAAATTCTTCGGGTGTGGCACCCAGCAGGGAAGCAGCAGGACTCGCTGCCACCTTTGGAGGGGAACGACCGACCTACCGACCGCCGTCCAAGGAGGAAGACAGACAGGCAGAGCTGTTCCTTTGCGGGACTCCTGCTCACCCTTTTTCTCATCTCCTTGGACGCCAACAGTCTCGCCCTATCCCTGAACCCGACTCCGGCCTGGCTCCTTCCAGCCGCTCTCCACACACGTCTCTGATCATTAAAAACCAAGGAGCCCCACAGCTTGGAAACTGGCCTCACATGCTGTGGGGAAAGGCAGCTGGGATAGAGAAGGGAACACCTAGTAGAGGATGTTGGGAGGACCCACTCGGGTTGAAAGCTGCGTGCCGAAAGTAGACTGTAGACCGAACATGATGGCCACTCAATACCTCAATTGCAAACTACAACACCCAACAGGAGAGAGAACAAAAGGGAATGCCCTGCCGCAGAGGCAGGGTGGGGTGGTGGGGGTTGGGATGGGGGTGGTGGGAGGGATACTGGGATCATTGGTGGAGGAGAATGGGCACTGTTGGAGGGACGGGTAAACGATCACTGTGAGTGAAATGCAAACACGAAAGTTCACAAGTTTGTGACTGTACTTCACAGTGATTCACTAATAAAAATTAAAAAAAAAAAAACAAACAAAACCATGTCAGCCCCTAGAGAACTCCCGCTGGGATTATCCCTGGGACTTGGAAGAAAGCTCAGATTTCTCTGTGCAATACCAAATACCTCTGCCGTCTCTCCTCCCAGCCTCTTCTCCGGCCCTCATTTTCTTGTATGAGCCCCACACGCTCGTCTCTCTTTCCAGGAGTCTGGGAGCAGATGCGGGGAAGCGGAGGGCGAGCCAATCTATCACACTCGCTAGGCCACAGGTCAAAGGTAACACCTGGCCCCAAACGCGGTCTCCTGGGCGCTTTCTTTCTTGTTATTACAAGATGAAGCTCTGAAATCCCCAGTGTGCAGTCAGATGTCCAAACAGTCTGTTATTTGCCTGTGGTCGGTACCCCTTTCTTTGCGGGAACCCTGCTATCCCAATGTGGAACCCTCTCAATACGTACCCACGGAACACGTGTGTGCACAGAACAGACACCTTCTTTGCTAGCCCCGAATGGTTCCTAAGACATCTAGATGGATCTGTTCTTTGGACAAGAGCAAGACAGCTTTATTTTCTTTGGATTGAGCTCAATCCAAAGACCTTCCGGGGGTCTTCTCCCTGAGGGCAGGCCACAGCATTCCCCGTGAGTGTCATTTCGGGAGGAAGGGCCCAAGAGCAGACAGGGAGACAATACACACCCCCTGCTGAGGAAGGAGGGAAGATGCATCCCTGTGGATGTTCTCCTGGCTGTACCCAGGCCCAAATACCCCTGTCAAGAATGCAGTATCAGGGCTGGAGCGATAGCACAGCGGGGAGGGCGTTTGCCTTGCACGTGGCCAACCTAGGTTCAAATCCCAGCATCCCATATGGTCCCCTGAGCACCGCCAGGAGTAATTCCTGCATGCAGAGCCAGGAGTAACCCCTGTGCTTCGCCAGGTGTGACACACACACACACACACACAAAAGAATGCAATATCATCTCTCTGCTCCTGGATACATAAAGCTTGCCCCTTCACTCTCAGTTCTGTGGAGGAGGGGAGGGGACTCCAGTAGCTGCAGAGATGCCAAGAAGGGAACCCCACCTCCCCCCTGCCCCTATCCAAGTCGCTCTGCTGAAAACATTCCTAAGCCAGGAGACCTTGAGAACTGCTTCCTATCGCCTCCCCTTTCCCTACCCCTGGACAGAAGGGATGTGCTCCCTGCAGTGAGACAGTCCTCATGCATTTCTGCGAAGCTCAGGGCAACGTCCCTGTTGCCACCCAGAGCCTTCGGACCACTGGGCCGGCTGAAGCCTCGGACAGAGACCCCCATAGACTGGGAATAAAGCACTGGGCGATACTCAGCTCCCCGTGGAACTGCAGGGCCCCGTGGCCCCAGAAAGCCTGGTGTGGTTCAAGAGCCCACCAGGCCCATCTCACACGGGATGTTCGTGGGTCATTTCCACTCACTGCCTGGGCCCAGAGGGTGGCTAAAATGTGTATCCTGGGAAACTGGAATTCCAAGCCCTCTCCTGGGGCCCCTCGGGAGGAGAGAGGAGAGGGAGAAGAAAAGGGGTTGCCTAGGGTGCTGGGAGAGGGGACACAGGAGAGGGGACAGGCTGCTATGTCACCGAGTCCTGAACCCTGAGCAACGCACATGACCCCTCCCGGGGGCTCTGCCCAACCGCACCCATCCCCGGGAGGGCTCCTGCCTTGTGAGAGGTGGGCACTGGGACCTGGGCACAACCAGAGGGGACGAGCTGGCCACCACGACTGAACGCAGTGAGAAGCTGGGAGGTGACAGTTCCCTCATGAATATTTATTAGCATCATTAACTAAACTCCACCACTAGGTAAAAAAAAATTAATACCTTTGATATAAATATGAAACAGGAAGCTGGGGCATGATGGAATTCACGGCTGGGAAAGTGGGAATTTCCTTTCTCTCTCCTTATGAATCTCTCCCCGAAGGAGGGGCCAGGGGCACTGGGGATTGGCCCTGAGGATGGGCCCCCATCCCCAGCCACTGGCTCGAGGGGCTGGGGCTACCTGGTGAGGCGGGGGAGCAACTGGTGGAAGGAAGGTGGGGAGAAAGGAGAGACTAGCCCCTGTGCTGGACACGCCTGGAGAGGCTGGACACACGGATCTGGGACACACAAGACCTCTACTCCACGGGGCAAGGGGCAGCGCTGTGAAAACCCGCCGCCCGGATCCCCACTCAGGCCTCGCTTCCACGGGGACGGGCGCGATGCAACCATGGCTTCCTTTAAGCAGGTTGTGACATCCGCCCTGTGTGGTGCGGCCTGGTTTGGGGCCCGTGGTTCCCCTAGACGTTCTAAGAACATTTTTGAGGGGCCGCCAGGAGCTCAGGAGGGTGGGGGCGCAGGGAGGCAGGCAGGGTACTCAAATCAGACACACACCCCTGCCCCGCCAAGGCAGCCCCCCCTCACGTATTGGAGTACGTAGGGGGAGAGGGTAGCTATCCAGGTGGGGGCTATGTCCTTTGGCTGCCGAGTGGTGAGGCGGGGTGAGAAGGCTGGGGGCAGTGAGAGAGTGGAGGATGCATCATTCAAGGAGCTCGGCCACGGGGAGGCACCAGGGTTGGGTCTCAGGCACTTTGGCTTAGGGAAGAGGAAGCAGAGGGCGCCAGGTGGCTCCAGAGGACGTTCCCGGCTGGCACCTGGGAGGTCCCGGACCCTCAGGAACAGGGGCGACCTGTTCTCAGGACAAGAGACCTCATCCATGACCACTGAGGAGACGAAGGTCACAGCCCTTGGAGGCAAAGAGAGAAGAGTGACTCGGAGGGTCCCAGGCATCTGTGGACGGGGTCTTCCAGACTCCAGGGATTCCCGGAGGGCCCAGGACCAGGGCCAGGTGGTGGGGCAGGGAGCCAGGGAGCGTGGGCCGGCCCCGGGGAGGAGACGGCGGCTGCGTTGTAATGGTCAGGGCTCCTCGGGAGGCCGGCCGCGCGGGGATGACAACCTCCCCGAGATTGATTGTTCTTCCCACTAGCAAGGTCAGGAATATTAATTTTGAACACGTTAATTTGATGTAATGTGCGAGATGAATGCTTGTTCAGTTGGGTATCACCGTGTTAATAAAGCCGAGATGCTTTCATGCCAAGAAGAAGCACAGCATTAGCTGATTGGGCAGACGGAGTCTGGTGCAAGAAAGACGACGCTGCCTGCCCACAGGAGCCAGCCAGAGAGGCCAGTGACGGCGGAGGCCGAGATAGGGGACCACGGACACGGGTGCAGCAGACGCCTCCCCAGAGACCCAGGCTCCAGAACAAGGCCAGCTCCTCTGGAAGTATCCGTGGGCTCTAGTCAGGGGCCAGGGAAGATCCCTCCAGGCCTTGCTTCGGAATCTTGTTGAGATGAGAGACCCCCATTGGGCTGATGGAGCAGCCCCTCAAGAAAACCCACTTGGCTGAACCCCCCGCCCCACATAAAGATGGCTCAGATAGAGAGGCCAGAAAGTAAGGAGGGCTCCCCCAAAGTGAGAAAGAGGGGGTCAGTTCCTTCGGCTCTGCATACACTCCCACCCTGAATTTCTGGAGGTGCTAGAACAGCATAAGACAACAGTGTTGGAAATATCACAGAAGGGCCGAAGCGATAGTACAGCGGGGAAGGCATTTGCCTTGCACACGGCCGATCTGGGTTCAATCGCCAGCATCCCATATGGTCCCCCCCAAGCACCGCCAGGAGTAATTCCTGAGTGCTGAGCCAGGAGTAACCCCTGAGCATCGCTGGGTGTGACCTACAAAGCCGAAAAAAAAAAAAAAAGAGAGAGAGAGAGAAAATATCAAAGAAAAATGAAAGCATCAGGGATACAGACATTCACGGCCACTAAGCCAGACACATATTCAGTGAATAAATAAATAGGCAGGGTCAATGGGCCATGTGAGTCCCCTTGGTCCCTGGATTTGAGACAAGAAACCAACTGAGTAGTGAATCAGCCATGGAGGGTCGAACTATCACCTGCGTCTCGTGGGCTGTCCACATGCACGCTGAGTGGCCTGCAGGAGAGCTTCATGGTCGGGTCGGGGTCACATTACTCCTCTGTATAGTTGACAGAACAAGGCAGAACCTTATTCGGTCCAGCCCTAGGGCATGAGGGTGGTTTACAGAGGCTGAGTGATGAGGTCTATCAGGCAAAACACAACTTCGAAAGTGGACAGGGTCAGTCCCAGTGAGAGGGGATGGACATAAAGTTCACTACGGACTCTACATTCACATTTGTGTGTAAGAGCTTAAGTGTATTTTCAGAGGATCTGCCGCAAACAGATAATTGGATAAAAGAAACTATGGTCCAGATACACCGTGGAATACTATGCAGCCTTAAAAATGGATAAAGTCATGCAATTTGCTGCAACGTGAATGGATCTAGAGAATACCACGTTGAGTGAAATCAGTCAGAGGGAGAAGAACAGACTCAAAATGATCTCTCTGACACGTGGGATATAAAGAAGCCTTGTCTGAGAATATCAAATGACCAATGGGCAATAGACATGAAAAGCAGGAGAACTGGTATTCTGTAGGAAACTTGGCACTGGGGCAGGGGTGCGAGGATAAATTAGGGAAGGCAATGGCAGAGGGCTTAAGTGCCTACCACAGAAGTGAGCTGCGGGGTGGGAGGGAAACTGGGGACATTGGTGGATCATAAAGGCACTGGTAAAGGGACGGGTGTTGGAACAATGTAAGCCTGAAAATCAAGTATCTCTGTAACTTTGTAACGCACAGTGACCCAACAACAACAAAGGAATCCCCGGCCTGAACCCCTCCCCATATCCTTCTTCTTCTCTGACATTCCACAACATCAGGAAGGCCCTAACCCAGAGCAGACCTCCCAGCTTAGCAGACCCCTTCTGCCACTGTGGTGAGATTTCCGGAAGCAGAGAGGAGCAGGTGAGATGCTTGGACTTCTCCAACACACACAAGAACCCGAGCCCAAGTGTGGGAACAGACGGCTGAGAAGAGCTCCCAGCTCCGACCTTTGGTGCTCCTGCAGAGACAAGGGAGCCACCCCGGGGGGGGGAGGGGGGGGCAAAGGCAGCTGCCTGGTGGAGACCAAATCCAGAGGGACCAGCTGAGAACAGTCACAGGGCTGGGGGCGTTACAGTGGGCAGGAGGGGGGTAGGGGGGAGGGGAGGGCAGTCTTTACTGGAGGCCCCTTCTCTGAGAGCTCTCCCTGTTCCGATCCAAATCTCCTGGGCCCGAGGGAGCTGTGTCCTAGGAGACAGTCCACGCTGGTGTCCGTGACAGAGGGACTCAAACTGACCAGGAAATGATACCCGTAACCCACGCTGGGCTAGCCTCTGCCCTGAAACCCTTCCGGCACATCCATAACACGAAATCCTTACTCGGAGAGATGTGGTCAGGAACAAAGGCCACACCCAAAGGAGCTGCATTGCGGTCCCTCTGATGTGGTCAGGCTGCTCCTGATCCCACAGACCCCAGAACATAGGAGGGTGTCACTTCCAGACAAGTGCCCTGGCTTGCTCATCTGGGGGTGTCATCGGTGACCACCTCCCCTGCCCGACACCTCCCGTTCACGCCCAACTGTGATGAGCCCTATCGTGGGTCTTGCCTAGTGTTCACTGTTCTCCCCTGTCCCCCCCCCCCCCATACACACACACAGTCCATAGTGACACTTTGATGCCTCTCCCTGGCTCCAGGTCACACTGCCCTCAGAGTCCCTCATCCTCTGTATTTTGTTTTTCCACTTTTTGGGTCACACCTGGCATTGCACACAGGAATTACTCCTGGCGGTGCGCAAGGGACCATATGGGATGCTGGGAATTGAACTCAGGTCGGCCGCATGCAAGGCGTGTAAGGCCTACTCTGCTGTGCTATTGCTCCAGCCCCTCTGAGTTTCTGCAAGTGGCCTTTGGCCATCTCCCTGGGGCGGGGGGGGGGGCAGCGGGTGGACAGTCCACTCAAGCTCTCATTCTAGAGATGCGGGAATGACCGTGGCCGTGGTGAGCATCTCTTCTGTGGTCCATGCCCTAGAGCTCTTACATGTGGCCCAGCGAGCACGGATCACTTCTCATGCACCCCGGGGAAGGGACAGGTCCTCTCCTCCTGTGTCCTATCCCTTGACTGGCCACTGACTCTCGTCTCTCCTGGCTGAGCCCCAGGCTTGAGAAGGGGTTGTCAGTCTGAAAAACACCACGCGTCCAGGGCTGCCGCAAGCAAGCGGAATTCCCAGCAATCCTCCCCCTTCCGTGTGGGCAGAGCAGTCCTGGGCCCTCCTGAGACGTCACCCCATGTCTCAGGTCAGGGATGCTCAGCACACAGGCAGGGGCAGTGAAGCCCCCCGAGGTCCTGCTGAGGTCCTGCTCTTGCAGGTCTTCCTGAGATGCCAGGAGAGAAAAGGCATGTCCGCCCTTGCTAGGGAGAGAGTGGCACCGTAGGGCAGGTGGCACTCCACAGGCCACTGTGCTCACTCGCCCCAGGGGTCTGCTGGGCTCACAATCAGCCACACCAACCACTCAACCAACCGCCACCATGCTCCAGCTTGACACCCCCCTCCCACCTCCCCCACCGCCACTTGCTCTGCTCTATGCACCGACATATTCCCAGCACACCCCGCCCTGTCCTTATAGACCCATCTCCTCACCCTGGGGTTCACCCACCACGGGCGGGTAGAATGCCACCCCAGGAGGGGCCCAAGCCCTAGCCAGGCCGGAGAAACGAAACCAACCCTTTAAATGTTTTATAATAATCTTGTATCACCTGCATACACCATCATCGAGTTCAACTTCATTTTTATTTATAGAACATGCATCCGCAAACCAGTGTAGTATGTTAATAATGCCCACTGGCATGATGCTATTACCGTACACGCTTCTCTTCAAAGGCTCTGGCCTCACACATTTATAGTCTGACTTAGGTATGTTTTTTGCTACATCCGGAATGCTCAGCATCTCACCATGGGCCATCCAGAGAGGAGGAGAGTGGAGGGAGAAGGGACAGGGAAGGAGGGAAGAGAGTATTCGAAACAGCAGATCAGAAGAGTATGCTGATTGGCTAGTTTATTATTTGCGATGGTAAGGGGAGTTTAGCAGTATCTATTGCAAATGAAAATATGCAGGCCTCGCATCTCGCTTGGAATCTATACAACAGAATACTCACGCGTGTACCAAGGGGGGGAAAAAATAAACCTGTTTTTAGGGGTGTTCTCGGCGACATCTCTCATGACACTATTTCTTATCCAGAGAGCAGATAAACAAACTAAGGTACATCCATTCTACAGGAGTAATAAGACGCAGCTGTTCACAGGAAAAGACAGAAACTCCCAGGTAAGCAAAGCTGTGGAAACTGGTGCGCTCTCTCGGTTGTTGATTTTTTGTCGTGTCGGGGACTATTGAATCCCCGCCCTCACACGAGCAAGGCGAGTGCCCCACCACTGACCCACTTTCCCAGACCCTGGTACAACGACGTGGGGTTTCAAATAACGGAAGTCTCTGCTAAAACTGTACATGCTCCTCCTATGGGACAGCAATTCTCTCCCCCGGACACCCACATGGCAGAAACACACACACACACACACACACACACACACACACGCACACACACACGGCAGAAACACACACACACACACACACACACACACACACGTCACCCAAAGCCCAAAGACTGAAACAATGTCCACAGCACAACATTGGAAAGAGGAGAAGGCTGGTCACGAGTCCAAAGTCCGTCCACACTAAGTAGACAAATACACGGAGGCCCGTGTTCACAGCAGAAGGGCACACGGCAGGGAAAAAAAAGAATATTCTCCCCACCAACCAAGAGACCTCACACACCTAACATTAAGGAACATCTCCATGCACAAAGAGTCTATGCTATTGAGCCTGTTTCTAGAAATTTCCAGGCAGAAGTCATTAATCTGTGGCTGTGGAGTGGGAAGAGGCTTCTAGAGGCAGGACTCGGCCTGGAGAAGGACATTTGTATGAGGCCCTTCCGCCCGTGCTACTGAATAAAGGGTTGATTTTCCGAAGCAGGAGCGTGAGGCCGGAGAAACAATGCGGCAGGTAAGGTGCTTGCCTTGCACACACAGCCCCCGTAACACATACGGTCCCCTGAGCCCTGTCTGGAGTGCTCCCTGAGGACAGAGAGGCATGGTCCCAAACAAACCACAACGACAAAAAAGAAAGAGAAAGAGATCGGTCTTTCTTTCTTTAAAATTCTCCACCCCTCCTTGCTGTGGCCACTGCTGTGATGAGTGGGGTGACTTACTTGCTTGGTGGGGTGGGGGCTCGCTGATGGAAGGGCAGCAGTCACCAGGGTCGCTGGGCTGGCCGGGGCCTCTCTCCCGGCCCGCCAGGCTCACACAGCTCTTCCCTCACCTGCACCCCAAAGTTGACACCCTCTAGCGTGGGAGTCTCAGCTGAACTCCTGAGTGCCAGGGAGAGTGCGGGCAGCAGAGCGGCTGGCATTGCACTCCGCGCAGGGGTGGCACTGAGGCTCCAACACCTTGGCCACATGCTGGGGAGGCAGCCAGAAGGAGCGAATGCTTTCGGCTCTCCTGGGAGGTCCCTCGGGGGTGTTTGCTAGCGGGAAGAGTGTGACCTGCTCGAGGTATTGTGAGTTTCTGCAGGGAGGTGCCCACCTGGCGGCATACACATACCTGCACCCAGAAATTTCCAGAAGCACAAAAGGAAACTGATCTTCTTTGGAAGTCCCGTGCCCGTCCGGCCCAGCACTGGTCACCGTCGGCAGATGGCGGCTGGGCCCCTCCTCCAGGGAACATTCACTGGGGCCTCTGCCCTGGGGCAGCCTGCCGGGGCATGCCTACCGCCACCCAGCACTTCGCCAGCTTCATGACTCTGCTCCCCTCTGCCTAACTAACGGCTTTGGGGTCACCCAGTGTCAGTGGATTGCAGGGAGACACGGGAAAACTGAGAGGCACTAGAAGCCCCTTTTCCACGGGCCTCCAAGGCCAGTCATTTTTCTGTGGGGTTCCCCAAGTGCACCCCTGGGGCATGCCACGCCACCAGCCGGATGCTGCTCTCCCAGGCTCACCCTGCCCCAGCCCAAGCACGTGCCTCTGATGCCCCTGAGACCACATGGCTCTGCCCAGCTCCCGCAAGGGGCTTACAGGGACAGGTGGGAGGGTCCCGGAGAGCTGAGCTGGAGGCCCAACCCTTGGGGCTCCCCCTCTCCTTCTGCCATGGGGGCTGGGGAGATAATCCCTGCTGTAGGCTGTGGACAGGGCCAGGTGGGTGTGCTCCTTCCTTCCCTCCCTCCCTCCCTCCCTCCCTCCCACTGCCTGCCTCCTCCTAAGGCCAACAGAAAGTTCCAGGGCTTGGGTCTTAAGGGTTTAACTCAGCATGCAGAGATGAGATTCACACAGCAGTCTGCACGTATGACAGGGCATACAGACAGACACGTGTGCATCTATGTATGGCACAGTGTATGCTTCCATACACACTTGGATCTCTATGTATGAGACAGGAAATCAGTATGTATACAGATTTGCAGTTATACAGTAGCCCATGTCGTTTGCTACTATATAGGCTACTATGCATCTATATGCCATTTGGCATTATATAGACCTATATGCATGTGTGACAGGGCTTAACTCAGGGGGCCAAGAAAACATCCAAGCTTTGGGGCACAGAGCAGGTGGGGGCGGGGAGTATTCTAAACAAATAAGAAGGGGATCTCTGGCCATCCCCTGCAGTCCCGCTCATTCTGAAGGGCCCAGGTGCCCCCTTACTAACCCGTCAGGAGACAGACGGTGCTGATGGGACCTGCAGGCCCGAGTGTGTACAGGCTTGACATGGTGACAATGTGGCTCAGCGGGCTGTGGGGCCTCTGGGACAGCTGCCGATCCCCAGGGACCCCCTGTGACAGCGGCACCCCAGTGGCTTCTGGGGAGCCTCCTACATCCCCAAGGAAGGTCCTCCAGATAGCGCCTCTGCCCCGCCCTTCCATCCCACCCATGTCCCCGCCACCGTCTAAACTCCGAGGGTCGTACAGAAGGACCCGGGGGTGTGGTGGGGTGAGCAGGAAAAGGCCCCAGTGCAGCACCCAAGAGTTTGAGTTAACTCAAGCCTTCAAATTGAAACACGTCACTAAGGGGCTGGAGCGATAGCACAGTGGGTAGAGATTTGCCTTGCACGCGGCTGACCCAGGTTTGATTCCCAGCATCCCATATAGTCCCCCAAGCACCGCCAGGGGTAATTCCTGAGTGCAGAGTCAGGAGTGACCCCTGTGCATCGCCGGGTGTGACCCAAAAAGAAAAAAAAGTCACTAACTTGGAAGGTGGACTTCGAGCTTGTTATCTGTTTTGTCTTGTTTCCTTGAGACATCTCAGTCCCAACCGGAGTTTATAGAGAGTGCAGGGTGGGGGGGAGAGGGGGAGCACAGATCACGCATGTGTGAGACCCTGAGCTGGGTGCCCAGCAAGTTATGATCTCCCAAGTGTCACCTTGGCAGCTCTGTGCTCCATGAGCCCCAGGTGCTCTGCACTGCCAGATGAGAGCAAGAACCTTCAGGCCCACACAAAGGGCCCTGCATCCCTGGGAGTGGCCCCCGGCACCCCCAAACACAGCCGGGGGCGGACCCTCTCGTTTAAAAGCAACTGAGAGGCCGAGTCAACGCACAGGAACGTCTCATCCCCACGGAGCCAGACCGGCCAGGAGGGCACTGGCAGCCCACCGGTTCCCAGTGGTACCTTCCTCACAGAGTCTCGGCTCCACTGAGCTCAGTGAGGAGGAAGGGAAACGCCGAATGCTCACATGTGCAGAGCGGCATCTACCTAGATTGTATCTGACAGCACACACTCAGATCACATACATGCAACTATATGTATGACCACGTCTATCTACACAGCTCCGCCTGTGTGGCACAGCACATACACATAAACACATACATCTCTATGAGACACAGCATGCAGAGATGAGTTACACACAGGAGTCTGCATGTGTGACAGGGCATACAGACAGACATGTGTGCATCTATGTATGGCACAGTGTATGCTTCCATACACATATGGATCTCTATGTATGAGACAGGAAGTAAGTACATGTATAGATATGCAGTTAGTTTGCTACTATATATGCTACTATGCACCTATGTCATTTGGCATTATATATACCTATATGCATGCGTGACAGCCTACATATTTATACACATATAAACTTGTGTTTATGACAAAGTACAAATATAAAACTGTATGTTTGACAATGTAAATACATCTATACCCACATCTACAAATTCAACTATAGGAATGATGGTACAGGCATCTATATAAATACAAGTACAAATGACATAAAATGTATACATGCACGTATCATGTATATTTGTATGATGGTTTGTGCACATATTTAAGTATGTAACTTTATGCAATGCACAAATCTATATACCCATGTGTGAATACGCATTGCAGTATACACACTAGATGCATCTATATGCATGTATGTCACAGTTGGTACTAACATATATAGGCTTGTGTGTATGGCAGTATATGCATATATGCATAATGTATGTGCATATATATTATGCATAAATGTATCTAAGTATATGTTACTTACACCCATTTATATGTAAGTGGATAGATATATGTGTAAGCACAAAACACCTACATGCATGTAAGCAGGCACCATGTGTATCTCTATATATCACATCTACATGTATTGAAAAATCATATATCTACAGGTATTCCTGTCATAGCATACACACATATACATCTATATGTATGGTACAGTATAGATAAGTATATGTATATTTGTATAAGTCTATACAAGTCTGCATATATGAATTTGCAGTGTGCATATATGTCTATACTGTGTGTCTATACTACATACGTGTGATACACATAAACATCTGAGTGTAATATTCAAAGCTATAGACTTCTATGTCTATATGACACAGTAAAGACATTTATGTATTTATTAATACAAATTAGGCATAGCATATACATTTATGTACCCACATGTAGTACAAAGGCCATAATATACATATGTATATCTATTCAGTACAAAGGCCACAATATGTACATCTATACAAGAATGTATGACACAGGATGGACATGCATATGTATATAAGTAAAGATACCATAGGTACAAATATTCATGCCTGTTAGCAAACATGCCATGGCACATACAACTATGTATGTGACACAGTATAGACTTTCATGCATACATATGTATGTGACACATACAACCTTTGTGTATATGTATATAATCATTTAGATATATGTTCATACAAATGCATCCATACAGCATATGCATACACATATTACACCTGTATTTGACAGAGTAATCATATGCATACATATGAATGGCAGAATATATGCACACATGCAACATGTATATGCCTTTATATGACACAGTATAGACATGTTTGTATGCATGTGTATGGCACAGTGTATTATGCATACATGTATGAGAATTATGTACATCTATATGTAACACCATGTAAGGATATATGTACATACGTGTGATTTGGTACATGAATGTGGCACTCTATGTGATGTGGCACACATGTATGCACATGTGTGTGAGCAAGACCGTCTGTGCAGATGTATATCCATATGCATGTAAGTGTGACACAGAACTAGGTAGGCAGGGAAGGTGAGATCCTTTCTCCCTTTTCTCACTGCCGGCTCCCAAAACAGGCTGGAATAGAGTGTCTCACCCTGGGAACAAGGATGGCACAAAGTCTCCCGCAAGGGCAATGCTGAGAACTCAGGAACAGAATCAGAGGCGGGAGATCAAGGAGCAACTGCCAGCTGTGGGCGTGCCCATAGTCCTGCGCCAGACCCAGCTGTGGGACCCATGTTTTCCCCATCTCTGCTGTGTGGTCCAGGGACAGCCTGCTCCCCGGTCTCAAGAGACGCATCGGCAGACTGCTGCGCGGCCTCTCTGATCTCTGCTGCCCGTGGCCCCTGGCAAGCCTGCCAGTCCCAAAGCATGCAGGACGCATTCACCCCTCCCCGCCACGAGTCTCAGCTGCCATCCTCACGGGAGCCTCTCGGAGGGGACAGTGCGAAGGCGCTGCAGCCACTGCTGGGAACCCAGACTGCCACGGGAGCAGACACTTGTCAGATGCCTCTCCCTTACAAGCACCCTCCTCGTGACCTGTGCTAATGAAGTTAATTGAATTTGAGATCAATAATGGTTAATTATTGCAATTTGACATTCAGAGATAAATGGCTTAAAGACAGAGAAGTGTGTGTGTGTGTGTGTGTGTGTGTGTGTGTGTGTATGTGTGTATGTGTGGGAGGGCATAAAGCGAGAGGGGGAGAGTGGGGGAGAGTGGGAGAGGGAGAGGGGGAACATGTGAGTGTACACATTCTCTCCAAAGAAGGTTACACATTACAGGCCTAAGAGGGATCCCACAAGCCTTCCATTGATTCTGGTACAATCTGATCGACTTCATCCTCTGATGAATGTGGGCTTTTCAGAGCTACAAGTAAATGTTCTACAAGACTACTCTAACCCTTGTCACTGGCCAAATCTATACGTGCTGTACACCAGAAATCTATTGAGATAGATTAAAGAACGGCTGTAGTAACAAGCGCAGCTTCAATAAAGGTGAAGGTTTATTATATTGACTATTAATGTAACTTAACTGTATGCAGTTATGAATGCTTATAGATCAGGGCAGTTTAATTTGGGGCAGTTAGATATGATTATAATTGAACACCATTTATTTATTTATTTATTTGCATCACCAAGGAGGAACTCAAAGGCAACATGGGAGGGAGAATACTCAGCCTGGAAAGTGGGTTACAACTAGCTTCCCACTAGACAGTCTCTGGCTGGGGGGGGTGGGGGACTCAGGGCAGTGGCAGGGCCAGGCCCATGCCCCCGTCTCCCGCTCTCTGGGAGCTGACACCAGGCCAGCTGTCTCCTCGGTCGCCAAGTCCACCTCGGTCTCAAGGTGGCTCGTCTCATTTCCTACAAGTGGATGAAGAGTTGACTTTTCAGGAGGGCTCCCTGATAGAAGGGCAGACCCCCCCCCTCGCTCAACAGGCAGCCGCCAATTCTCCACTGGGCCCCCGGACCAGTTAAATGACCACTTACAAGATTCACAGTGACAAAGCCAACGTTCTCGGGAGCGAGTCCTACCGACTGCAGAGCACTGACAATAAAATGCAGCTGAGGAGTTCTGTCAAAATGTAAGATTATGCAAAAACGCCGTGGAGAACACTGCTAATCATCTGCTCGTGTCAATTACTTGAAGGGTCTCTGACAGCATATTTACATTAAACACATTTCAGGAGCAAAATCCTTAATGCTATATCAGAATATTTTTCATTACCATTAGCGGATCTCTAAAATCTTTTTCTCCTTTGGCTACAATAGGAGCGCTGTTGGGGAGGTGGGTGGGGGCCCCCATGGGTGCTGTGGATTGAGGGGAGCTCCAGCACAGGCAGCAGAACAGCTGCAGGGGAAGACCCCAGAGATGGAGATGAGGGGTCCCCAAGCCATGGTCCTCTAACTCAAAAAGTTCCCAAACTGAATTGGTCTACCAGTCCTTTTCCGGAAAACAAACAAACAAACAAACAAACAAAAACCACCACTCAGCACCCTAGGAAACCCACCTTCCCACCTTTCAGGAGTGAGCCGACAGAAAGTGCCCCCTTAGCACAGGAGGTTCCTGCCACTCCTCTGGGTAGCCCCCGTGACCTTCCCAATGTGGAGGGCAGGCTCTCTGAGACCTTCCCAGCGTGGAGGGCAGACTCCTTCACTTCGAGAAAGACTGTTAGGCCAAGTGATCAGGGCACATCTTGACCCCCAAAGTCTCTACAGCCAAGCTTTTAAACAGGGGTTCCAAACACTCCATGTGACTAAACATGGAGGTAGCAAAAAAAAAAATTTTAGTTGATGTCATGCCAGGAAGACTGGTCCATAGATGAAAGCCTGCCACAAGTGGGGTGTGGCGGCACAGTTAGGGTAGAGAAGGGACCACTATGACAATGACAGTTGGAAATGATCACCTGGACAAGAGCTGTGTGCTAAAAGGAGGTGAAGGAACAAACATGATAACCTTTCAGTCCCTGTATTGAAAACCATAGTGCCCGGGATGGAGGGAGGAAGGGAGGGAGGGAAGGGGAAAGAGAGAGAGAGAGAGAGAGAGATGCCTGCCCATAGATGCAGACTGGGAGGAAGGAGGGAGAAAAATTGGTGCTGGGAAACATACAATGGTGAAGGGACAGGTTGTATGAAAGCCGATCATGAACAACTTTGTAACTTTGTAATGATAATTCAATAAAAAAAAAAGTTGATGTCATGCCCCAAAAAATTTTTAATGAATTTTTAAAATGGTCAGGGGTGGGGTGGGGTTCCAGCTGTCAGTGCTCAGGCATTATTACTCCTAGTGCTGTGCTCAGGGATCACTCCTGGCAGGGCTCAGGAGACCATATGATCTATACGACCTCGGGAGACCAGAGATCAAACCCAGGTTTGCCAGAGACGTGGCCGGAGCCCTCTACCTGTTGTCCTATCGCTCTAGTCCCGAATGTCAAACTTGTCTCATTTGAGTAAAGGTTATACCAGGGGTCATAAGGAAAAATAAATAAATAAATAAATCTCGCGATGAAAAGAGATTGCGAGAAGGAAAAAGTTTGAGAGACACATCTACCGTGAAGGGGCGCTGGCTCTCCTCGGGGCTGGAGCAGGCGGCACGGGCAACACGTCTGTGCACTGAGGCAGGCAGCGGGTGCACAGCCCACCCCCGGCGTCACAACCTGGACAGTCATGACCTGCCTTGCCCACGGTTCCGGTGGCGTAGGGATAATCGGGGCAGTCAGGTGGGTTCCGGAGCGGCCCAGCAGAGCGAGCTGAGCCCAGACGGGAGGCTCTGGAGCGGGGATGTCAGATGGGAATGTCAAGGCCACATGGAGGGGGTCAGGAAGGGCCCCCGGAGCCCCGAAGTCACACCTGAGTTCCTGTGCCCCTCTGCGCCCCCGGAGACCCCAGGGACGCAGCCCAGTGCATGTGAGCTCTACCTGTGTGTTCTCAGTCAAGCACCACGCTACCGGGGGCTTCCAGGGAGGGGTTTCGCACTGCTGGGAGGGGGGGCGCAGCGCCGAGACCCCGGCCCAGGAACATGCCAGGCCACTTTCTCCACCAGGAAGGCCACCCGTGGGGGTCGGTCCAATCACAGTGCTGGAAAAGCCGGGAAGACAGGGCACTTCGTGCTCTTTCGGGGACAGACCCCAGCACTGCGCCCCCCGAAACACTCAGCACACGGCTGAGCTGGGAAGGGGCTTCACGCAGACGGCCACATCCTGGCCCACGTCCCCAAACAGCTGCTTCCACTCATGGGAACAGCCCCCTGTGTCACCGGTGGTGACCAGAGTCCACAGCTCACCCCCTGAGAAGCCCACAGGACACAGACCCTCCAGAGAACTCCACCCACTCACAGAAACCCAGGAGCTCTGATACCACAGCTATTTTGGAAATCGGTGTTATTTGCAGATTTCTTCTTCTTCTTCTTCTTCTTCTTTTTTTTTTTAAAGAAGCGATCCGTTTAAGAGATTCTATATTCTGAACGCTTTCTTATGTAAAAGCTGTCTGGCCCCATTTCCAAACAGACAGACACCATTTCCCTAACTGGCCTTCTACTTGCATTTCACTTATAATACTTCGTATGCCATCCACATTCCTCAGCAAAGTGTGCAGGAGGGAAAAAAATAATAATACTAATAATGCCATGGCGCTTGGTAGGAGAGTAGAGGCCTCGGGTTCCACTCCCAGCACCGAGGGAAAAACAAAACAAAACAAAAACAAGATATAACAAAACAAAACAAGATAATGCCACGATGCCACTGCCAGCCTCCAATCACACCTGCCGAGGCTGAGACTGAGGGGAGGAGTTCACAGATCCAGGCAGGAGGGAGACGGGAGCCAAAGCCCAAATGCGATACGGGGCTGATTCCGAAGGCCCGGGGAATGTCCAGGCTGCCTGAGGAAACCAGGTGGGTCACGTGCTTGTTTGGGCTCCTATTCGTTTCTTTGCACAGAGGAAACAGACCAATGAGGCTACACACGCATGCGTACCCAGACACATATACCTCGCCTGCACATGCACCCAGTGCTTGCGTGCCAGTGGGGACGTCTGGCTGGCTGCCCTGCGGGTCTGCCTTGACACACATTCAAAGGAGCACCCGCGAACACACCGGGCAAGCAAGGGCATCCCCATGGGGGCGGACTCTGCTATGGAAACCGGACTCCTGGCACATGAGCAGGGGGAGGCGAGCAAGACCTGGCCCCTTGTAAGCCGACCTTTCCCTCTGGGGAGGGCAGCCTAGGCTAGCGGCACACACAGGAGCCAGCAGCTTCACACTGAACAGCCAAGGGCCCTGGGATCTGCTCGGGACGGACCTTCCTAAGTCCCTCTGCTTGGCAGAGCCACCGTGGCGCAGGCCGGCGGTGTGTGTGTGGGGGGGGGAGGGGCTGAGTCGGCTACTTCATGCTGACCGTCTGCCCGCTGGGTAACTGGGGGAGCAACTCACTCCACCCAGGCATGCTGCTTCTCTCCGGGGTCCTGCTCTCCCGCGGCCAATGTCACAGGTCAGGTTTCTGGCCTCTGACTTGTTGCTGCTGGACAAGGGATGAGGCAGGCCTCTCTCTGACCACTGCCCGACCCTGAGCTGGGGGCGCTTCCGCGGACGCCCCGATCAACAGGTGCATCTGGTAGACCCAGGTCGGCCACGCCCAACACAACAGCTGCACCCACTGACCGCATACAGGTGCTGGCCTGGGACTCCACACCACGCCCCAGGAATCCACGCACACATAAACACTTCCGACCATCTGCCTGTCACCAAGGGCGACGCCGAGAAACTCGCTGCAGGGAAGAACTGATCACTCAAGACCACAATTCAGAGTCGGCGGATGCAGCGTCTGGGCGCCCCCCCACCCCCGCCCCCGAGTTCTCTGTCTCCACCTTTCTGCTGGAGCTCTGCCCCCACGGGCTTCTCCGACTGTTTACAGAACGGAGCCCGCTTCCCCAAACTGTCAAACTGGGACCGGAACCAAAAAAAAAAAAATCAATCTCGAATTTTTAAAATATCAAAACCTTAGAACGTATAATTAAATTAATCATCATAAATTACTTTTTAGCACTGAGAGTTGGATTTATAATATCATTTTCAAACCTCTCTGTGAGACTTAAATATTTTATAGCATATGTGAGTTCCAGGGAAATGTGTCTAAAGGCTTAAATATCGCTGTACAGCAGCAGACTTTGACAAAAACTGTAGCACAACTGTTTCTAAGGTAGTTTGTAAAAATTATTTATTTCCATACCAGTTAATTATGATGGGAGTCTTTGTTGAATGCACAAGCATTAAAAAAGTGCTGATATTTTATGCATCTTTAACTGGAGCGCGATTCCCCGCAGCGCACTGGTAACTCCTTGACATTTAGCATTCACTCACAGCAACTGTAATAAGGGGTTTGATTGCTTCCTTTGCAGATGCAGTAATTTAATAACTGTGATCAGTTGCATAAATTTACTATACAACCATCTTAAGTTAGCCACATTAAAATTAAGCAAAATTGTAATCTGTTGACAGATTATTGCTACTGAACAATTCTACTAAAAGCATTTCAGATTAGCAAGTGCCACGAGCATTTGTGCTTTATAAGCTTGTAAAAAATACAGCAGCTTCCTCCGAACCACCCCACCCTCCTCTCAACCCCCTACCCACAGACACACACACACACACACACGCCACCAACCAGCCGACTAGCCGACAAGTCCATGGGATTCTGTGCTTTCTGCTAAATCACTCAACTATGGATTTCCCGAGGTGGAATGTTTTTGTGTGTGTGTGGTGAATCCTGCTATCTGCGGCGTGTCCTGCTTCTCCTTCCTTTCTTTGCAGTCATTTCCTCTCTGCGGCTCTTCAACCACTGCCTCGGAAAAGCGAGCCCTCTGGGCGGGAGGCGCCTGCGCACGCACCGTGGGGGCCTTCCCCAAAGCCAAGGAAACGTGCTCGTTTCATACCTTAGGTGGAGAGAGGGAAAGGATGCCAGCTTCCTCTAACGGGTCTCTGCCGCCAGCAGCCTGAGTCACCCCGGAGACTCCTTCCTGCTCAGCTGCTCAAAACCCCTCACCCGGGATGTGGGTTAAAAGAGAAGAGGGCAGAGGCGCCCTGGGCAGGGGTGACCTAGAGCCGGGTTGAGAAAGAGAACCCGCAGCCCTCGCCGGCTCTCTCTCTCTCTCTCTCTCTCTCTCTCTCTCTCTCTCTCTCTCTCTCTCTCTCGCTCTGTCGATAAGCCAGTGGGTCGTGTGCCCCGAGAGTTGACTTCTCAGAGCGATGTTTAGCCAAGCAGGCAAGTCAGGAATAACTGTTTCTGATACTTCCCAGCAAATATCTTTAACCATCTGTTTACACTTACCAAATATGCTTCCAAGTTTCCAATTTTATCGGTATATAAAAAGAATATCTGTTTTTAAAAAAAAATCGTAAATATCTTGTGATGCATCTTTACATAATTCAAGAGAAATTTAAAAAAAAAAAAAAGAAGAAGAAGAAGAAGAAGAATCTCACTTGCAAGCCAGCCTGAGCACAGATTTGTTTCAACTTTCATTTACATAGAGGTTTGGGGGAAAGAACCTCTCAAGAGGGTGGGGCCTTGGGGTGTGTGTGTGTGGGGGGGGTCAGGTCAGATGTCAAAGGTGACTGAGGGTGTGCCGGCTGGAACGGGAGCGGATGACAGACAACATCCCCCAGCTCCCGGCCAGGGCGGCCCACATATGCAGCCTGTCACTTCCCATGGCGTTACGGGTGTCTCCCAGACAGGTGACAGGCCCGGGTTGGGCCGCAAGCTTTCTGCAGAGCAGAGACCCTGCTGGGCATGACAAATTGGATGGGACTTCACTACCAAATTTCCTGCCAAGAGGCCTAACAGTCAAATGTCCGTCTTCTTCTCATCACCCAGGAGAGACGCCGCGACTCTGACGTGGTGTCTCCGGTAACTCAAAGGCCCAGTTAATGCAAAATGATGGCGGAATGTGAGGTCCAGGTCACTTTGAAGAAAGAGCCAGCGCGGCTTCCGGCCCGGCTCCCTGTGCCCCAGTAGGGGCACACGTGTGTGCACGCGTGTGGGCAAGGGCACACGCCATCCAAGTGTGGGTGTGTGCGTGGGCCGAAGAAGAAAATCAGGATGCTCATTAGGTGGCGTGGAACCTGGACGAACGTTCTGCTGCCACTCACCTGAAACTCTTTGCAATAAACTGGAGATACCCTGGGCTAGGTTTGTTTGCTTCTAATTATAACTAATTATGCTTCTAAATATGTTCTTTAGGGTTACCACGTGTATAAAAATGGAGGCAGGAAAGAAAGAAAATGCATCAAGATTATTAAAAGAAAGAGAAACATACTAATTAGCTAACTAGTATACTCATTTCAATGTTTAATAATATTTTTTAACATTCCAGCATACGCCGCAGAATAAAAAATTACCCACAGCACCACCTGTGCCTCCCCTGGGACAGGAGGATTTAGCGCTCTCTCCTGCAGTCTCGGAGCCCTCCTTTCTAAATATTCTTTGCATATTTCTTTGTATTTCCACCTCATCCCACCCCCACAAATTAAAACAACAACAACAATGGGGGTGGGGAGAGAACCCTACTAAATTTTCCCACCAAAGCCCTTAAATACAGCTCTACAAAGCCCAATTTAATTACATAACTCAAGTGTTGGAGGGGGAAGGAAAAAAAAAAGGCCCATAATCTGGAGGCTGCCTCTGCCCGTTTCTCTACGTGCAAATGGCCAGTACCCGCCCTGCTCCCCCTGAGTAAGACACAGGCACTAAGGCACGCGGTCACCTTTCCCTTCTGCTTCGCCTGCCCCTTGTCCCGTGTTCTGGAAGGTTCCTGGCTTTGTGTGACCCATGCCGGGGCCACCTGCCTATGGCAGGGACAAGGAGAGAAGGCAAGAGAGATGTGGGGTTGCGGAGAAAAGCAGGATGAAGACAAGGGCTGGTCACCCGTCATCTGCAAACAGAGTCCCTCTCTCCACCACAGCAGAACGCGGCGCTGGCCAGTGCCCTGGCTGGTCCCCACAATTAAAAGCTGGTAATAGCCAAGGCCAAGGCGTGCCCCGCCGGGCCCTGGACTTGCCTACTCCAAACCCCACTTCTGACCGTGGGTCAGTCGTACACAAACAAAGCCTTAACAGAAATGTTACCGAGGAAATAATAGCCATTTCCAATGATAATACACAATTTTAGCACTGACGCTTGGCTGATTTAGGTGTTCGGCCAACGTGTCAAACAGCCTGCCTTCCTTAGGCGGGCCTTTAATGGGTAACTGGCAGCCTCTGGCAGCCTTATTTCTGTTTTAGATTTGGTTTGTCATTGGGTATCCATTACCTGCCATTCATCTTTGATCTCTTTGGACAGGCCTGATCAAAAGATGTCATTTGACCTACTCCACTTGGCAGAAACTTGTATGACTCTCATAAAGGGGCCACCCCAGCTATAAATAAAATGACATTATTATTTTTCTGTCCTATCATGTAGAAGAGACAATTATGATAATGCAGTGTCTGTCATCGGGAGCCCAGCAAATTGCTAGCTCTCACGCAACTGTTTAGCTTTCTTATTTGTTTTTTGTCTGTTTTCCTCCATTTCAAGTTGGAAATAAAGCAGAATTGAAATCCCTAATGCTCTGCCGCTCCCACACCCCCACCCCGCCACCCCCACCCCCTTCCACCAACCAGTCTGGGGCTCCTTCCCAGGGTGCCCACATACAGGTGTGGCTAGCAGCTTGTGTTTGTCGATGGTGGGTGGCAGCTCCGGCTGTGCTGGCATCGCCAGGCAGGCACGGGAGATCAGCTCTGCCCCTCAGCGAGTGTTTGGGAAACGGGCTAATCTCTGAATTAGAGTGGAGAGGACTGCAAATAGATGGAAAAAAAAAAAAAGCATGGCCAAGGGCTTATGATTATCAAGTCATAAGGAGGAAAAAATACCCTGGGACCCGAACCTGAAGCAGCAGCAGGAAGCACCTTGTCTGGGAGCTGAGCTGGGGCCACTTGGGCTGCCACCTCCCCCAACCCCCCGATGGCGTGCACCCCAGGTGGAAGGAGGCAGCCCGTTGCCATCTCTGGAAATGGAGGTTGGGGTGCTGCGGGGTCGGTTCTTGTGTCTGGGAGCTGGGCACCCCCACAGGGGTCCTGTCAAGGGCTCGCTTACTCTTCTCTCCATTCTCTGTGGGCCCAGAGACAGCAAGACCACCCTGGTCGAGAGCCAGGAACAGCACCCCCTGCCCCCGGCCCCCACGCCTGCCTTCCGCTCCAAGGTACCCACCAGGCTACTTCCTGGCTCGGGGGAGCCCCCCTCAGACAGCCTGCTGCCCTCTGTCTAGGGGCGTGCTCAGGATCCGGGGAACAGAGGGCTTGGGAGTGAACCAGGACGGTACCAACGGGCGGCAAACCCAACTCCTCCTGCGGGGAGGGACCCACCACGCGAGGCCCGAGTCTGGCCGGAACTTAGAAGCCGGGGCCACTCCCCAGAGCACAACGGCCCCATCTTCTCAGAGGCGAGTCCGGACGCTAGCCCTGCTGGGATCTGATGACCACAGTGCCCTCCGATACCCACAATACCCCAGATTCCCCCTCCGCAGCACCCCCATGCGTGCCCCCTGCACAGTACCCCGAGCCACAATACCCCAGAGTCCCCAACCACAGCAAAGCCCCCCCCACCGCACCTTCCTCCCACAGCACCGTCCACTGCACCCATCACTGCACCCCGTCACAGCATCAGCTGTTGCCCCAGGGCCTCGAGAATGTTCAGCAGGCAGATCCACCGAGTCGCGATGCTGGCTGCCCTAGCAGACGGCCTCTCGGTGGGTGTCATGAAGACAGTGCCCGGGCACCGGAGTGGTGGCCACTGGGTGCCACCACTGACCACGCTAAAGAAAGAAAAGGGGCTCCCATAGCTGGAAGCTTCATGAGTGGAGGGGAGAAGGCAGCTGGAATAGAGAAGGGATCACTAAGAAAACGATGGCTGGAGGAACCAGTTGGGATGGGAGATGCATGCCGAAAGTAGATAATGGACGAAACATGATGATCTCTCAGTGTCTGTGTTGCAAGCCATAACGGCCCAAAGTAGAGAGAGAGAGAGGATGGGGAATATTGTCTGCATGGAGGCAGGGGGAGGGTGGGAAAGGGAGGGCATACCCGGGATATTGGTGGTGGGGAATGTGCACTGGTGGAGGGGTGGGTGTTTGATCATTGTGAGATTGTAATCCAAACATGAAAGCTTGTAACTATCTCACAGGGATTCAATAAAATTTTTTAAATAAAAAAAAAGGGGGGCTCACTGCTAGGATGACCACTGTGGGTGGTGACAGAGAAAGAACATACTACAAAGGGAGAAAGGATGCAGATCCAGAACCCTTGCCTACTGGGACAGGGTGGGGTGGGTGGGAGGGCTGAGGTCTGAGACCGGCTTTCTCCACAGTACGGACAGAGAGTTACAAGTACGAGGCCCAAGGTGGGCAGCATCCCTGCTCGGGATGTCTGAAACGGGGCGCTCTCTCTCTCTCTCTCTCTCTCTCTCTCTCTCTCTCTCTCTCTCTCTCTCTCTCAACCTAGTGGAGATGTCAAGAAAGTTCTGGAAGTCAAGGCAGGAAAATAGCACAAGTATAGAAACTGCGGCACTCCCTTCATCCCCAAGGGTTGCCATTGGTTTGCAAAGAACTAGACAATGTGGCACACGGAAAAAGGGTTCTGAGGGCTCTGGGTGGCCCAGGATTTCACCCCACCCACAGAACGCACCCCGAAATGCAGCTTGGGCACCCCCACTGTCAGGAAGCCCTCTGCGGTTTCCTCTCAGTGCCTGGGATGCGTAAGGGCTCCCTCTTCTGTCTCCCCTGCTCACTAGGCTTCCAGCTCCTATAAGAAGCCACTGGGGAATGACCCGTTGGACATGGCCCCCCATTCTGACCTCCGTGAGGACGACCCATCTTGCTCTCCTCTGCGCCTGCCAGCGCTGGCCTGAGCAGGGGCGATGCATGTCCACCGGACTGTTACACACACACACACACACACACACACACACACACACACACACACACACAAGCTCCAGCCGCCTGATAATGCATGTCCACGGATTGTTCCAGACACACACACACACACACACACACACACACACACACACACACACACACACATGGGCAATGCATGTCCACCGGATTGTTCCAGAGACACAAACACACACACACACACACGGGCAATGCATGTCCACCGGATTGTTCCAGACACATACACACACACACACACACACACACACACACACACACACATGCTCACCTGCTTAGACACACACACACACACACACACACACACACACACACACACACACAAGCTCCAGCCACCTGGCTCCCTGTGCTTACCTGCTTCCTTCCTTGGCCCCGAGCAGCGACATTTCGATCCCAGCCCGGGTCCCATTCATCCTCCCACCCTCTGTGTTTGCTGCAAAGCCTTGACTAAGTGCCCCGACCTTCTCCCACTTCCTCCACCCCGGTCCCCGGTGCTCTCTTGCTTCTCAGATCCCCACGGACCAGACTCTTGGCTGTGAGAGCTGAAGGGACAGAGCTGAGGAGGTCAGGTCGCCCCGTCTTCCCCACGGCCCAAGGTCTTTGGTTGCCTCCCTGGGCGGCTGCGAGGGGACCAGAGGCGTGCCCCAGGCATCTCGGCTCTCTGCTGGAGGGTTGTCGGGGGTCTGCACGGATGGACGGATGGCCCCAGGCTGGGTCCCTGGGGATGGGTACGGGGAATGCTGGTGCTGAGGCAGGCTGTGTCGGGGAAACCAGCCCCTCGCAGGGTTCCTCTGCTTCGTGAGCCCGAGCTGCAGGCGACCCGGGTGAGTTACAAAAGCTCCCAAGTCTTCCTCTCAGGGATGAGAAATGAAAGGCCCCTCCGCACATCTCTGTTAACGGGGCTAAGCACATCGGGTACTTACCGTGATGCCCACAACACCCCCCACCCACCCCCCACCCCCCAATCAGGGACGGCTATTTCTGCTTAGAGACTGACCTTCCCATCAGCACGGAAGATTCTTGCAGGGACCCAAAGGCTAAAAGGGACACGGCCAGAATCTCGTCCTCCTTGGGGCCCGCCCTTCCCACCGAACAAGGGATGCAAAGTTCTGGAAAAAGGCCGGTCTGGTCTATGCAATCAGCTCTGTCAAGGAAAGGGAGTGGGCCTTTAAATCCCCCTCTGCAGCCCAAATCCTCAGCCATCCTTAGGCCAAGAATTCGGGTTGAAAGCTGCGTGCCGAAAGTAGACTACAGACCGAACACGATGGCCGCTCAACACCTCGATTGCAAACTACAACACCCAAAAGGAGAGGGAACAAAAGGGAATGCCCTGCCACAGAGGCAGGGTGGGGTGGTGGGAGGGATACTGGGAACATTGGTGGAGGAGAATGGGCACAGGTGGAGGGATGTAAACGATTACTGTATGACTGAAATGCAAACACGAAAGTTCCTAAGTTTGTAACTGTACCTCATGGTGATTCACTAATGAAAAATTAAAAAAAAAAAAGAATTTCCTGGGGTCTGGAAACATAGCAGAGCGGGCAGGGTGTTGGCCTTGAAAGTGGTTGACCCAGGTTCCATCCCTGCCACTCCATATGGTCGCCCTGAGGAATCCGAGTGCAGAGCCAGGCGTACACCCTGCACACTGCTGGGTGTAGCCCCCCAATACACCAAAAGTAGAGACTCCCCCCCAACCAGAGCAATCGAGATACTGCTCTGAGTTATGCTTTGCCTGGCTCCTCTCCCACAGCAAACAACCCCAAGTGTGACCATGGGTGTGTACGGGTGTCGGGGTTATGCGTTATGCCACCTCCTCTGGTCCCATGCGGTAATAGCTGCCCAGCTGGCAGCTCTGCCTCTCCGCCTAGGACAGATCTGCCCATTAGCACCTTGGAGTTGGGAGAGCAGAAAAAAAAAAAAAGAGAGAGAGAAAGAGCGACCCAGCGGTTGTTCTTGGGCCCGCTGTGCCCAGAGGACTTGCCTTTCCCACCCAGGGTCTGGGTCGGGGTGAGAGACGCAGAGAAGGGGGGGAGTTTCTGGAGAATCAGCCTGGAAGGGTGGTCTCACCAGGAATCCTCCCCTGTGCAGCCTGCCCCTCACTGGCTGCTTCACCTCACGGGCTGGAGCTCAGTTCCTCTAGTGTAGACACAGGGGGGGAACCGCCTTCTGGCTGGCAGCTGTTCTGTCCATTGGGGTGCCCTGCACTGAGGTCCGGAATCAACACAGGCCACAGAAGGGGTGTGTGTGTGTGTGTGTGTGTGTGTGTGTGTGTGTGTGTGTGTGTGTGTGTGTGTGTGTGTGTGTAGGGTGAGTGATAGTACAGCAGATAGGGCGTTTGCCTTGCACACGGGCGACCCGGGTTCAATCCCCGGCACCCCATGGGGTTCCCCCAAGCACCGCTAGGCGTGATTCCTGAGTGCAGAGCCAGGAGTAACCCCTGAGCATCGCTGGGTGAGACCCAAAAAGCAATTAAAAAAAAACAAGAGGAAGAAGAAAGCTGTGTGGTCCACAGGGCAACACGGGAACTGACTAACTCAACTTGGATGCACGTGAAATGCAGCTCCTTGGCGTATGGCACATCGTCAGGCCCTTGGAAGCCCCGAGGCCGGAGGCTGCCAACCCCGGTTG